>NC_057797.1:574162089-574322225 GCF_018294505.1 Triticum aestivum
ATATATATACAATTAGCTAGTTGTATACAATTTCTCCTAATTGGTGCCTTTGGAGCCAGTGGCATTAGCCTAATTGGTGCCTTCGGAGCACGATAACAATTGGAAGTGGTTCATGGGGGCGGTAGCGGGTAAAAGTATTCTCCTTTGGGATCTATGACCTGGTCGAGCAAAAATCCTGCTATTTCCTCTTGAATTGCTTCTATGTGGTCCTCTAGTAGGAGCTTCTCCCGCACCTCTTTGAACTGTTAAGAAGGAGATCAATATGCATGTGTATTAGTTGTGTGACTAGATATCGATAATGGTGTAAAAATTGTGAATAGTAACGTACCCACTCTTGTCTTTGAGATCTGCTCCTTTCGGACGCCATCATACGAATGTTCTCGCAAACGTAGTATGCACACAGATTATTCCCCGGCGCCCGCTTCAGGGCCTTTACAAGAATGGAATTTGATCAGATAATAATTAATCAAGCATAATAAATAAAGAGATGGCAGATAGCTAGTACTACTTAATTACTTACCATGGGTCGATACCATTTCAGATTTCGTTTCCATTGGCCTGGAGTGACGCTGATGAACTTTGACCAAGCCCTGCCCACCGACAAATAAAATGAATAAATGGGTTATTAAATAATTGTTATCAGGAAATGACAAACTAATTAAATAGGCCGAGATATAGTTAATAATGATTGAAATTACCTGTTGACTATCCCCTTCACGATGGTGTAGTCAGTTGGTTTCTCAAGTAGTGAGTCTAGTACTTCAACTGTTCCTTCATCAACTTTAATGATTAACAAGATCCAGTGAAATCTGCATGCACACACGTTTGCATGTCTTAATTAAGCGGGCATATGTAAGCAAAAACATGTAGCTAGCTAGTAGGCAAAAACAGAATTTGTAGTACAAGACAGTGTGACTCACTCGAAGTTGTAAGGAAGTAGTATATCATCATTGTATTTGAAGCGCTTGAAGAACTCTAGCATGCTTTCCTCTATACTTTTTTCGTAATATGGATCAAATTTCCATGTGTATTCATTAATGGTATTTGGGTCAACGAACCCAATGCCATAGCGTCCACCTTTTTTCATTTCATAAATCTTCATCCTGCATAATACCACAGAAAAGAATATAGTGAGGATAATTGCAAGTAATGATTGATCAAAATGATCACTACAGCTAGCTTGAGACTTAAATTATAGAAATAAATCACTTACAGACAATATCAACTGACGATAGATTTGTCGAGTGCGTCTTGATTGTATAACTGAAATAGTTCTGAATACTCAACGGACACAGCTTTCTCATGGTAGTAATGATCCATCTTCACATTCACCATGAGGGACTCTCGATTGGAAATCTTGGTAATATCCATGTACCATTGATGCAATTCATACATTCTCGTTGGGAGCTTCTTGACCTCGTCTGGCTCGACCAAAGGTTGGCCCGGGACATATTTCTGTTTTATTTCCTCCTCTCTAGTCGGAGACATGGGCTCGATATCAAGGAGTTGTCCAATAGTGATCATGAGGCTTTTAGCCTGCTCAATATGCTCCTCGGTTATTACCACATCACCCAGCCCTGTCAGGACCCCGATTCCAAGTCACATCGATCTAGCCGGTAACACCTCATATCACATTGCGGCCTCACGCATGGTATCCCACGGGTGTCGCCTTACCATGGCCCGGGACCGTTTGCGCCTTTCGGCTCACGTATATGATAGTGTCGCTAGCATCCATATGACAGAGAACTCGGGCCGACATGGCTAGTCGTGAACCCAAAGCGGCACAGGCCTATGGAGACAGGCATACATGAATCACATCGAGCATGTCGGCCATCAGCGAGTGATTCCGGGCTGTAGCACTGGGCTAACTGGACTCCGGGGAACCCGGGCTGTAGCAGGCTAGGCAGGACTCCGGATGTCACCGGTGACATTTCCCCGAAGGGACAGACATAGGAACGAAGTGAAACACATGCCGGCCAGTCAAGTGTCCTGAGCAGTAGTGCTGGGCTAGCAGGACTCTAGTGAACCGGGCTGTGGCGGACTACTGTGGCTCGAGGAACACTAGACTACATTTCCCCATAAGAAAGGCTTCCAAGGATAAACAACTAGATTGTCGGATCCCACTCATACCAAGCATTTCAATCATACACACAATATGCCCGATATGAGTACATACAACATGGCATCACAACAAAACTCTACAACTCAAGTACTTTATTTAAAGGCTCCAGAGAGCCATACATAACATGTTCATACAGGTAGGGGTCACATGACCCGACACTCAAGTCATACAAGCATACAAGCACAAGCGGAAGTAAATAGTCTGAGTACAAACACTAGAAAGCGAGAAGGCTTCCGAAGCCTGTCTATCTACATAGGGCCCTCCATGGCCAGGATCGCCACCTGGGTGGCTAGTAACTCGTCGACATCAAGGTCTACATAAAACCCATCGGAGGGGGCGGTGTTGTCGTCTAAAAACAATAAATAAGCAAACATGAGTACAAGGTACTCAACAAGTCTTACAACAGAACCTACTATACATGCTCATTCTCAAGAAGGTGGTGGGGTTATTGCAGCAAGCCAGCGTTGACTCTTGGCTAGGCTATCCTACGGAACTCCACTAGTAAAATAGTTTTCGCACACGAGTCCACTACTCACCAACACAATACTCCACCGGGGATCCTCCCTCGTCATCCTACGAGAGGGCCATCCTCGGTACTCACACTTATCTTGAGTCTTTTAGTAGTAACCATTAACTTGTCTAAGAACTGTATAGGCAACCAAGTAATCCTTTACCGCAGATGCGGCTATTCGAATAGTTTTATACCCTGCAGGGGTGTACTTCGTCACACATGTTTCCACCACTTAGCGTCTGCACACGACATGTGCTCGGCAGACTTCAAGCGAAAACCGACGTGGGTGTAGACCACGACCTAACTAACCTCACAAGTCTCTAGTCCAGGTTTATCACCTATTCAGGTTCCATCCGCAAGGAAATCCGGCCGGGGTGTCCTCAACGGCCCCAAACGATGTGTACAGGGTCCCGAGACGCCAAACGAGCGCCCGACATACCCGGCCATAGTGTATCTACCGCATCATAGCCCACCCCTAGGGTCAGCGCTACACACGGACGCCAACACATAACCTACAAACACCAGAAACTAGTTGCAACTCCTGGACAGAGGGCGAGAGGGGTCAGTAAGTCGAGCGGGGTCATATTTGAGGGCCCAATGTGTGGTAGTAGCTGAATCTTAAATCACGCATACAGATCTCAGTTCTTATGGACAACCTCAATGAAACAACCCACCATGTACTCCTACATGGCCTCTCATCGATACCTTTACCAAAATATGTTCAACACATCCCTCACATTACCGAGATAATAATTTCACTCTAGCCCATCACCCGGATGGACCAAACCTGACATAACTCTAAGCATAGCAGGCATAGAAAGGTAGGAATCACATACATGGCTCAATCAACTCCTACACATGCTAGTGGGTTTCATCTAGTTACTGTGGCAATGACAGGTCATGCAGAGGATAAGGGTTTAACTACAGTAGCACACTGCAGTTTGAATCGCGTTGTCTTAATGCAGTAAACAAGAGCAGAGGCGAGAACATGGGTTTGTATCGGAATGATCAATGGGTTGCTTGCCTATTGTAGTGGTAGTAGGGTACTGCCCTTCAGACGGATACTCGGGGTTATCCTCGGAGGCAGAACCTACCACGAAAGACACACTGAACATAATCAACACATGAAAATATGCAACAATATGATGCATGCTATGACATGGAAAAATGAATGTGTCTTGGCCTAATGCAAGCTAAAACAGGATGGAATGAACTCATTTGAATCAAAGATTCAAATGTTAGCTCATTTAACTTGGCCTTATTAGTGCATTACCTTATTCTGCTTAAACAGTGAGGTTAACTTGTTTTGTCATTAATGAAACCATTACAGATGGATAGATTGAATTTTTCTGATCATTTTTCATATATAAATCTTTGCATTTTGAGCTATGGTTGATTTTCTATGATTTTAGGAGTTTTGGCTATTCTCTGGAATTTCCTATTAAAGAATAAATCCAGTAATTGAATTAATGCGTCAGCATGAAATAGGTGTGACTTCAGCGATCAACTGGGTCGGCCAGGTCAAACCTAACTGGTGGGCCCTGTCTGTCAGTGTCACAACTGATTAACAGAATTAAATTAACACTAATTAGCTGTCAGTGGGGCCTGGGCCCACATGTCAGTGACTAAACTAATTAAATTTAGTTAAAATTAATCCTAAACTAATTAGCAAACCGGCCCCACCTGTCATAGACTCAGGGGGGTCAACCTGGGCCCACACAGGGGTCAAACAGAGCCAAACTCGCCGGCGTCTAGCCGTCGGCGAGGCCAGACGCGGCGGAGCAGTGCGGGATTTGCACTCCAGCGACCAAATGGGCGGCGGAGTCTATCTACGTGATGCGGGGAGGAAGCCGCGTCAAATGGTGGCAGTGGGTGGAGCTGGGGTGGTCGGAAACGTCGCCAGCGACGAGTTTGGCAGCGGCCGGAGCTCGGGTGAGGTCGAGCTAGTCGCTAGGGGGCACGGCGAGGGCGTGCGGGGGTGCTACAGGCTCCTGCGAGTGCGTGGAAGACGAAGGCGTGCTCGGTGGCGTCCCAACGTGGCTATGGCCACGACGGCGACGTGTGGTGGCGGCGGCGAGCTTCGGCTTTGATGGCAGAGGTGGTTAGAGGACGCGGACGAGCGCGGGGAGAGGGGGAAACGGTGGCGGAGCTCACAGCGGTTGCAGGGGAGTGAACGGCGAGCTCGGGGAAGGGCTGGAGCGAGCGGGGCGGCAAAGGGGATCTCCGGTGGCCGGAGTTGAGGACGAGCTCGGTGCAGAGTCTCCGGGGCAAGAGAGCGCTCGGGGCTTGGCCTACTTGATGTAGTCGACGACGGTGGAGCTTCCTGGCATGACGGGGCAACGAATGGACGGCGGTGGCTGCGGTGAAGCTTGTCAGCGGCGATGGCTTCGCTTGGCAGGAAGATGGGGAGAGAGCCAGAGAGGGGGAGAGGCCATGGGGAGAGTGGGAAGAAAGTGCGGGGGGCGTGGGGGTCGGCGTGGCACTCGTGGACGCCTCCAGGGTGTCGGCGGAAGCAGGAGGTGGCCGGCGTGTGGCCGCGGGCGCCGGCCACGCGCTCCTCGTCCTCCTGGCGAGAGGAGGGGGATGACTGGCATGAGCTAGTGGACTGGGCCGAGCCGGGTGGGCTGGTGGGCTGCGCCAGGTAAGTCCCTGTTCTGTCTCTCCTTTTCTGTATATTTATTTATTTATTATTTCTGTAACTTCAGGGCTTTATTAAAAATGCCAGGGCATTACCAAAAATCATAAAATTAATCATGGCC
This sequence comes from Triticum aestivum, assembly GCF_018294505.1. NCBI lineage: Eukaryota > Viridiplantae > Streptophyta > Magnoliopsida > Poales > Poaceae > Triticum > Triticum aestivum. Next base: position 574,167,482 of record NC_057797.1, read on the forward strand.
ACTGCTTAGAATATATCCAACAACAAACATTTTAGTTTATGAATATTTGAGCATTTAAAATATTTTATAGCATTTAAATGCCCAAATGCAAATACCATAAGGATTAATCCAATGACCTTTGATGTCCTAGAAAAATGTGCACCATTTTTGTCAAAGGTTTTAACCCAAAACAAAAAGGGTGGGCTTTTTAGAAGGGCATTTCAGGTTCATTGGAAAAGTTTTTAGTAAACCCTAGTTGTTCTAGGGTGGGGGTGCTGGGGGTTATGTCTTCCCCATTTCAAATTTAAGAGGAATTTAAACATGATGCACACTCTAATGCTTGAACTAGCTAGGGTGTGACAACTCACCCCCACTCAAAAGAATCTCGTCCCGAGATTTAGGATCCTCCGAAAAGAAGGTGGGGTACTCGAGTCGAAGACGATCCTGCCTTTCCCAAGTGGCTTCTTTCTCAGAATGGTGTGACCATTGAACCTTGAGAAACTTGATATTATGACGTCGAGTGGTACGCTCGGCTTGATCAAGGATACGAACGGGATATTCCCGATATGAGAGGTTATCTTGTAGATCAAGCGTTTCGTGGTCCACTCCACGGATTGGATCCGCCAAGCAACGCCTGAGTTGAGAAACGTGGAAGACATCGTGAACTCTGGAAAGATGCGAAGGTAGTTCCAATTGGTAGGCAACTTCTCCTTGTTTGGCAAGAATGCGAAAGGGTCCGATGTAACGAGGAGCCAATTTGCCTTTGATACCGAAACGATGGGTTCCCTTTAACGGAGTAACCCGAAGGTAAGCCTTCTCGCCGACTTCATAAGTCATAGGCTTATGTTTACGATCATATTGACTCTTTTGACGAGATTGGGCTGTTTTCAATTTCTCGCGAATAACGCGAACCTGCTCTTCTACTTCCTGAATCATATCCGGGCCAAAGAGTTGTCTTTCCCCGGTTTCTGACCAGTTAAGAGGCGTTCGACATTTTCGTCCATACAGAACTTTGAGAGGAGCCTTGCCCAAGCTAGCTTGATAACTATTGTTATAAGCAAACTCCGCGAATGGAAGGCATTTCTCCCAACCCATTCCGAACGAGATGATAGAAGCTCGGAGCATATCTTCCAGAATTTGATTGACCCGCTCTACTTGACCACTTGATTAAGGATGGAAGGCGGTGCTAAAAGAGAGACGAGTTCCCATAGCATTTTGGAAACTTTCCCAAAATCGAGAGGTGAAGGGACTCCCACGGTCTGAGTTAATTTCCAATGGGACACCATGAAGTGACACTATTCGGGAGCTGTATAACTCAGCTAGCTGGCTAGCAGTGATACTCTCACGAACAGGTAGAAAGTGGGCTACTTTGGAAAGACGGTCGATCACGATGAAGATGGCATTATTCCCTCTCTTGGTCCTAGGAAACCCAGTGATGAAATCCATACTGATTTTATCCCATTTCCATTCAGGAATAGCCAAAGGTTGAAGGGTGCCAGCAGGCCGCTGATGCTCTGCTTTGACATGACGACAAACGTCGCAATTAGCAATGTATTGAGAGATTTCTCTCTTCATCCTAGTCCACCAAAACCTCTAGCGTAGGTCTTGATACATCTTGGTACTACAGGGATGAATGGTGAGAGGGGATTCATGAGCTTCCTTGACAATCAACTGGCGTAGATGTTGTTTCTTGGGAACCACCAAACAGTTCTCGAAGAAGACAGCACCCCACTCATCCATGGAAAAACATTTAGCAACTCTGCTAGCAATGTTTTCCTTAATCCGGAATATGCCCTTATCATGCTTCTGGGCAGCTATGATTTGATCCATAAGGGTAGGTTTCGCCACCAGGGTGGATAGAAAACCTCGAGGAACAATGTGAAGATTAAGCTTATGAAATTCCTCATGGATAAGTGGTTGGCTTTGGTGTAACATCAGGTTGTTACAATAAGATTTACGACTTAGCGCATCAGCCATGACATTGGCTTTGCCCGGGGTGTAAGTTATTCCTAAGTCGTAATCCGAGATCAACTCGACCCAACGTCGTTGCCTGAGATTCAAATCCGGTTGGGTGAAGATATATTTCAAACTTTGGTGATCGGTGAAGATCTCGCAACGATTACCAAGGAGGTAATGTCGCCAAGTTTTGAGTGCATGGACTACAGCTGCAAGCTCTAGATCATGTGTGGGATAGTTTTCCTCATGTGGGTGTAATTGCCGTGAAGCATAGGCAATTACCTGACGATCCTGCATGAGTATGCAACCTAGTCCTTGTCGCGAGGCGTCGCAATAGATAATGAAGTCCTTGGAGAAATCTGGTGGTACCAGTACGGGAGCAGATGTCAGGCGTCTTTTCAGTTCCTGAAAACTGAACTCGCACTGTGGAGTCCACTCGAACTTTTTATCTTTCTTGAGGAGTTCAGTTAGAGGTTTAGCAACCTTGGAGAAATTCTCTACGAAGCGACGGCAGTAGCTCACTAAGCCAAGGAAGCTCCGAACTTGCTTGACCGTCTCAGGTGGAGTCCAATCAAGGACAGCTTGAACTCGCTCGGGATTGACAGCAATACCCTTACCAGAGATTACATGGCCTAGATAGGTCACTTCTGGCAACCAAAATTCACACTTGGAGAATTTGGCATAAAGGCGATGCTCTCAAAGTTTCATCAATACCAGCCTTAGATGTTCGGCATGTTCCTCTTCATTCTTGGAGTAGATGATTATGTCATCGAGGTATACTATGACGAATTTATCCAAGTACTCCATGAAGACCGAGTTCATTAACCGAGAGAAGGTAGCTGGGGCATTGGTTAAACCGAAGGACATAATACTGTACTCGTATTGGCCATAACGAGTAACAAAGGCCGTTTTGGGGGTGTCCTCGTTTCTGATTTTGATCTGATGGTAGCCTAACCTCAAATCCATCTTGGAAAAGACTGAGGATCCAGCGAGCTGATCATACAGATCGTTGATCCTGGGAAGCGGATACTTGTTCTTGATGGTGACCAGGTTGACAGGTTGGTAATCTACAACCATTCGATCCGTTACATCCTTCTTCTTAACGAAGAGGACGGGGCAAGCCCAATGAGAGGAACTAGGACGGATGAAACCCTTTTTCAAGGACTCATCGAGTTGATTCTTAAGCTCGGCTAGGTCTAAGGGTGCCATCTTGTAGGGTCTCCTAGAAATTGGAACGGTTCCTGGGACAAGGTCTATCACGAACTCGACATCCCTGTCAGGTGGAACACCTGGCAGTTCTTCGGGAAAGACATCCAGGAAGTCCCGGACTACCGGAACATCCTCAAGGTCTGGAAGGGGGTTGGCAGTTAGGGAGTAAAGCTGGCGCTTCGCCACTCGAGTTAAGACATTGACTGTCTTGCCCGATGGATGAGTAAGTTGAACGGTTCTAGTGGCACAATCAATCTTAGCATAATGAGCTGGCATCCAATCCATACCCAAGATGATGTTTATGTCCGAGGACTTGAGAGCAATTAAGGATGCAAAGAAGACAAGTCTATCAACAAGAATTTTGTTCCCATGGCTTACTCTAGAAGTTTGCCATCTAGAGCCAGGGGTTTGAATTTCCATGGTAGAGGGCATGTCACAGAATGTCGTGTTATGCAATCGAGCATAGTTCTCGGATATGAATGAATGAGATGCTCCAGTATCGAAAAGAACAGATGCCGGATGACAATTAACAAGGAGCGTACCAAGGACGATGTTAGGATCCTCATGAGCCTCCTCGGCTGAAACTTAGTTGACATGGCCACGTGCAGTGGTGACCGGCTTGGCGTAGAATGTCTTTCCCGCTGGCTTACCACGGCCAACGGACTTTCCAGTCTGATTGGGGTTGTTCTGGGGACACTCTCGACTATAGTGACCCGGCTCTCCACACTTGAAGCATGTCACCACATTGGGGCGTGGAGCAGCATTAGCAACGGGGCCACCATAGGGCTTGGGCAGTGCAAACTGCTGGTTGGGACGAGGCGCCTCAAAGGATGGCCTCGGAATGAACCTGGGTGGCAGTGCCGTGCTTGGGATCCACACCCGGCGCTTCTGAGCCCCAGAGTCGGATGAAGAGCCAAAATCACGAGAGTGCTTGCGTGAAGCGTCATAGTCAGACTGGCCTGACTCAGCACTGATGGCTTTATTGGCCAACTTCTGAAAAGATGTGCACTCGCGCAGACGAAGATCGTGGCGAAGCTCAGGGCTAAGTCCCTTGCGGAACCTTGCCTGCTTCTTAGCGTCGGTAGATACCTCTTCAGGAGCATAACGTGCCAGATTCCCAAATTCACGACTATAAGCATCCGCAGTCAGTCTTCCTTGGGTGAAATTGCAGAACTCCTCCCTCTTGCGATCTATGAGACCTTCCGGAATGTGATGCTCACGGAGAGCCTCACTGAATTCAGCCCAAGTAGTGATTTGGCTGACCGGGCGCATAGCTTCAAAATTTTACCACCAGAGGCTAGCAGGGCCTTCGAGATGGTAGGCAGCGTAAGTAACTTTATCAGCTTCGGCTACGTTGGCAGAACGTAGCTTGTGGGTGATGCTGCGAAGCCAGTCATCCGCGTCGAGGGGCTCGACGGAATGGTTAAACTTTAGTGGGTATAGCTTGATAAAGTCATTGATTGACACCAAGTCATTTCGCGGATGGCATGCAGTGTTCTGCTCAATCCGCTCCAGCAGGCAGTTAGTCTCATGCTTGTTTCTTTCCGCCTCCAGCATCACTTCGGCCAGGGAAGGCGGGTGAGGCAGATTTTCACCCCTAGCTGCACTGGCTTCCCCCTGCTCCGGGGCAGCAGGGTTGCTACGGGTGTTGACCATCCTAGGAGAAAACAAGACAACGGTTTAGATAAGGATGGCACAACTTAGCAAGGAAGTGCAGAATGTAATAGATAACATGGAATGCTAAGATGTTCATTGCACGACATGGTAATATAGAAACTGCCACATATATACCATTGGTCATACACACCGTACATAGTTTAGTACAAGCGCAGGCTAGAGTACAACTATGGTGAAAGACATTACATCTCATCGGAGGCATTCCAAGCTCCTATACATTATTTTTCTACACCTCCGGAATCGATTACACACAAAGTCATATTCCACAAGTCACGCAGGACAGTGAAGATACAACTATTACAATACTAGTGGTACTACTGCTAACTCAGACGGCTCCGTAGTAGTCCTCATAGAGGTCACCTCCATAGCCTGGAAGTTCAACGTGATCATCCAGGAACAGACGGTCCTAAGGAGCTTGTGGACCAAAGGGGCTAGGGTGAGGTCTTGGACCAACAAACGGTGGCCTGCAGGGACCACAGGGTGGGGTGATGCCTCCCACATCACGCCAATCCACCATGTCTGGCAGAGTAGATCTCACAGGATACAGATCCCTTGTATCCATACATCCAGCTTGCACCGTAGGTGCAAACCGAGTCAATGTGGCCCAATGATCAGCACGGGTATTGAAAAGCTCCAGCCTCAAGGCCCGATTCTCTCGGTCCTTATCTTCGAGCATCTTGGCAGTGGTACGAGTTAATGAGTCCTCCTGAGTGGAGTCAACATAGATAGCCTGGAGATACCCTTGCACTCCCAGAAGTGAAGCTGGCATGTAACGGAAGTCGGTGTTCCGAAGCAGGCCAGTCCGGACTCGCATGATGGTCATCATGGAATAGGCAGCATCCTGCACAGCCATCTCAACAGTAACCCCGAGTCCATAGGAACAGTGGAGGGGCTCGGTAGATCCAGGATAAGAAGGAAATATCCTGACGGTGCAGAAATATTGGCTTTGATTAAAGTCTCGAAACTGCTCTTCGATAGTGTATTCGGGATACCAACGGTAACCCGTCTCGATCATTACCCGGACTAACATAGCAGTATGACCGGGCACATCGAGGCACCGGGTCAGGCGAACCACTTGGTTTTGAGCACGAGTGGCCATCTGAAAGCACAATCATAATGCAAAGACATTAGAATTTCTAGGGAAAATTGGACAGCATAACGGCTGTAAATGCTCAGAAAAAGATTTGAGACATTCACAGCAGTTTGTAATACTCCTCAACAACATCATATCAAGATTCTGATTCAACTGGCAACATACTGAAAATAGAAGAAACTGTACTGAGGCTTGTAACAACAATCCTATAAGCTACTACGGATTAGTAACACGTGAACCTGATAGAAGGAGAGAGCCTAGTCCTTAACCCACGTTGAATGAGAAGAAAATAACTCAGATCAGAGGGCATAAGGTAAAGGAGTAAAAGAGCCTTACGTTCCCTCCCACAATCAATTCCCCTACATATAACTTAAGCATTTCTAGACTCGACATCGACCAGTTTGGCTCAACGAACATACAGGCAGTCCGGCTCTGATGCCAACGCTATCAGGACCCCGATTCCAAGTCACATTGATCTAGCCGGTAACACCTCATATCACATTGCGGTCTCACGCACGGTATCCCATGGGTGTCGCCTTACCATGGCCTGGGACCATTTGCGCCTTTTGGCTCACGTATATGATAGTGTCGCTAGCATCCATATGACAGAGAACCCGGGCCGACATGGCTAGTCGTGAACCCAAAGAGGCACAGGCCTATGGAGACAGGCATACATGAATCACATCGAGCATGTCGGTCATCAGCGAGTGATTCCGGGCTGTAGCACTGGGCTAACTGGACTCCGGGGAACCCGCGCTGTAGCAGGCTAGGCAGGACTCCGGATGTCACCGTGTGACATTTCCCCGAAGGGACAGACATAGGAACGAAGTGAAATACATGCCGTCCAGTCAAGTGTCCTGAGCAGTAGTGCTAGGCTAGCAGGACTCCGGTGAACCGGGCTGTGGCGGACTACTGTGGCACGAGGAACACTAGACTACATTTCCCCATAAGAAAGGCTGCCAAGGATAAACAACTAGATTGTTGGATCCCACTCATACCAAGCATTTCAATCATACACACAATATGCCCGATATGAGTACATACAACATGGCATCACAACAAAACTCTACAACTCAAGTACTTTATTTAAAGGCTCCAGAGAGCCATACATAACATGTTCATACAGGTAGGGGTCACATGACCCGACACTCAAGTCATACAAGCATACAAGCACAAGCGGAAGTAAATAGTCTGAGTACAGACACTAGAAAGCGAGAAGGCTTCCGAAGCCTGTCTATCTACATAGGGCCCTCCATGGCCAGGATCACCACCTGGGTGGCTAGTCACTTGTCGATATCAAGGTCTACATAAAACCCATCGGAGGGGGTGGTGTTGTCGTCTGAAAACAATAAATAAGCAAACATGAGTACAAGGTACTCAGCAAGTCTTACAACAGGACCTACCATACATGCTCATTCTCAAGAAGGTGGTGGGGTGATTGCAGCAAGCCAGCATTGACTCTTGGCTAGGCTATCCTGCGGAACTCCACTAGTAAAATAGTTTTCGCACATGAGTCCACTACTCACCAACACAATACTCCACCGGGGATCCTCCCTCGTCATCCTATGAGAGGGCCATCCTCGGTACTCACACTTATCTTGAGTCTTTTAGTAGTAACCATTAACTTGTCTATGAACTGTATAGGCAACCAAGTAGTCCTTTACCGCGGACGCGGCTATTCGAATAGTTTTATACCCTGCAGGGGTGTACTTCATCACACATGTTTCCACCACTTAGCGTCTGCACACGACATGTGCTCGGCAGACTTCAAGCGAAAACCGACGTGGGTGTAGACCACGACCTGACTAACCTCACAAGTCTCTAGTCTAGGTTTATCACCTATTCAGGTTCCATCCGCAAGGAAATCCGGCCGGGATGTCCTCAACGGCCCCAAACGATGTGTAGAGGGTCCCGAGACGCGAAACGGGCGCCCGGCATACCCGGCCATAGTGTATCTACCGCATCATAGCCCACCCCTAGGGTCAGCGCTACGCACGGCCGCCAACACATAACCTACAAACACCAGAAACTAGTTGCAACTCCTGGACAGAGGGCGAGAGGGGTCAGTAAGTCGAGCGGGGTCATATTTCAGGGCCCAATGTGTGGTAGTACCTGAATCTTAAATCACGCATACATATCTCAGTTCTTATGGACGACCTAAATGAAACAACCCACCATGTACTCCTACATGGCCTCTCATCGATACCTTTACCAAAACATGTTCAACACATCCCTCACATTACCGACATAATCATTCACTCTAGCCCATCACTCGGATGGACCAGACCTGACATAACTCTAAGCATAGCAGGCATAGCAAGGTAGGAATCACATACATGGATCAATCAACTCCTACACATGCTAGTGGGTTTCATCTAGTTACTGTGGCAATGACAGGTCATGCAGAGGATAAGGGTTTAACTACCGTAGCACACAGCAGTTTGAATCGCGTTGTCTTAATGCAGTAAACAAAAGCAGAGGCGAGAACATGGGTTTGTATCGGAATGATCAATGGGTTGCTTGCCTGTTGTAGTGGTAGTAGGGTACTGCCCTTCAGACGGGTACTCGGGGTTATCCTCGGAGGCAGAACCTACCACGAAAGACACACCGAACATAATCAACACATGACAATATGCAACAATATGATGCATGCTATGACATGGCAAAATGAATGTGTCTTGGCCTAATGCAAGCTAAAACAGGATGGAATGAACTCATTTGAATCAAAGATTCAAATGTTAGCTCATTTAACATGGCCTTATTAGTGCTTACCTTATTCTGCTTAAACAGCAAGGTTAACTTGTTTTGTCATTAATGAAACCATTACAGATGGATAGATTGAATTTTTCTGATCATTTTTCATATATAAATCTTTGCATTTTGAGCTATGGTTGATTTTCTATGATTTTTAAGAGTTTTGGCTATTCTTTGGAATTTCCTATTAAAGAATAAATCCAGTAATTGAATTAATGCGTCAGCATGAAATAGGTGTGACGTCAGCGATCAACTAGGTCGGCCAGGTCAAACCTAACTGGTGGGCCCTGTCTGTCAGTGTCACAACTGATTAACAGAATTAAATTAACACTAATTAGCTGTCAGTGGGGCCTGGGCCCACATGTCAGTGACTAAACTAATTAAATTTAGTTAAAACTAATCCTAAACTAATTAGCAAACCGGCCCCACCTGTCATAGACTCAGGGGGGGTCAACCTGGGCCCACACAGGGGTCAAACAGAGTCAAACTCGCCGGTGTCTAGCCACCAGCGAGGCCAGACATGGCGGAGCAGTGCCGGGTTTGCACTCCGACGACCAAATGGGCGGCGGAGACTATCTACGTGATGCAGGGAGGAAGCCGCGTCGAGTGTGTCAGGACCCCGACTCAATGTCACATCGATCTAGCCGGTAACACCTCATATCACTTTGCGGCCTCACGCACGGTATCCCACGGGTGTCGCCTTACCTTTGCCCGGGACCGTTTGCGCCTTTTGGCTCACGTATATGATAGTGTCGCTAGCATCCATATGATAAGGAGCCCGGGCTGACATGACTAGTCGTAAACCCAAAGTGGCACAGACTTACAGGGACAGGCATTCATGACCCAGCTTCGAACGTGTCGGTCATCAGCAAGTGGGTCCGGGCTGTAGCACTGGGCTAGCAGGACTCCGGTAAACCGGGCTGTAGCGGGCTAACAGGACTCCGGTACTCAAAGCGTGACATTTCCCCGAAGGGACAGACACAGGAACGAAGAAGGACACATGCCGGCCAGCCTAAGTGTTCCAGAGCAGTAGCAAGCTACCATGGCTCAGCGTAACACTAGGAGACATTTCCCGGTAAGAGAGGCTACTAAAGATAAACAACTAGATCGTCAGATCCCACACATACCAAGCATTTCAATAACATACACACAATATGCTCGATATGTGCAATACAACATGGCATCACAAAATGACTCTACGACTCAAGTAGTTTATTCAATAGGCTCCGAGGAGCAAGACATTACAAACATGGTTCTCATGACCCAACAATCAGAGCATACAAGTCAAAGTACAAGCGGAAGCTATCATGTCTGAGTACAGACATCTATAAATGAAAAAAAGGCTGAGAAGCCTGACTATCTATCAGATCCTGCCGAGGGCACAAGATCGTAGCTGAGGTATCAAGCTAAACGTCGAAGTCCAAGCGGAACTACTAGTGAGACTGAAGTCTCTCTGCAAAACATAAAATAGGCAAACGTGAGTACAAATGTACCCAGCAAGACTTACATCAGAACTAACTACATATGCATCATTATCAACAAAGGGGTGGTGGGGTTTAACTGCAGCAAGCCAGCTTTGACTCGGTGGCTATCCTAACTACGACTGCAAGCAACTCTTTTGAGGTGGCGCACACGAGTCCACATATTCACCATATCAATACACCACTATGGATCCGCTCCCGTCTCCCTACGAGAACGCCATCCATAGCACTCACGCTTATCTTGCGTATTTTAGAGTATCCACTTTCACTTGTCTATGAACTATGCAAGGGGTCCAAGTTTCCATATCCGAGGAATCCGGCTATTCGAATAGATGATGTTAACCCTGCAGGGGTGTACTTCTTCACACACGCTCTCGCCACTTACCACCCTGTACACGTCATGTACCTCGGCAACCTTCAAGCGGAAGCCGGGCGAGGGAGTCGGCCACGACCTGACTAACCGAACAAGTCTCTAGTCCAGGTTTATCGCCTATTCAGGTTCCATCCGCAAGGAGATCCGGCCGGGGTGTCGCTTACGGCCCCAAATGATGTGTGCAGGGTTCCCAAGCCCACCAACCGGGTGCCACTTGGTACACCGGGCCACTGTGCCTAGTCTGTCCCAAGCCCACCTGTACCGGGTGCCACTTGGTAGACTACTAACACTACCTACAAACACCAGAAACTAGTTGCAACTCCTGGACAGAGATCAAGTTGATTAATAAGTCGAGAGGGCTTGGAGCGCCCGGAGCCCAATGTGTGGTAGTAACTGATCATGGATCACAAACACAGAACTCAGTTCCTGAGGACGGCTGCAATGAGACAACCCACCATGTACTCCTACATGGCCTTTCACCGCTACCTTTACCAAATCGTGTTCACACACTTAGTTCACCCGTAGTAGGACATGTTCACACGCCTCTGATTCATCCCCGATGAATCAGACCTGACTCAACTCTAAGCAATAGCAGGCATGACCACAAACATGAATGAGTAGGCACAACAGGGCTCAAACAACTCCTACTCATGCTAGTGGGTTTCATCTATTTACTGTGGCAATGACAGGTCGTGCAAAGGATAAAGGGTTCAGCTACCGCAGCAAGTATCAAATATGTCGTTGTTGTCCTAATGCAGTAAAAGAGAGCAGGAGCGAGAGAGTGGGATTTTATCGGAATGAACAAGGGGGTTTTGCTTGCCTGGCACTTCTGAAGATAACATTGAGTCTTCATCAGTGTCAACGATCACATCATCGGTATCACGTCTATCGAGAGGGGACAAATACCGGCAACACAGAAAGGAACACAATCAATGCAATGCACAATATGATGCATGATCATGACATGGCAAAATGAATGTGTTTTGGGCTAATGCAACTAAAACCAGATTAAATGAAGTTGGTTTGAATCCAAGATTCAAATTCAAACTCCATATGTGATTATTTAAATGCCCTTTAATTGATTTGTGCTAAACAGCAGCTATAAGTTGTTCTAACATGCATGAAAATGGTACAGATGAATTCCTTGAATTTTTCTGATAATTTTTCATATATAATTTATTTAATTTGGAGTTACGGTTGAATTTCTATGAATTTTTTGAAGTTTGTGGTATTTTCTGGAATTTCAGAGTTAAATTAAATCCAGAAAGCATTACTGCGTCAACATGACATTGGCATGACGTCAGCAAGTCAACAGGGGCCGGCTCGGGTCAAACCTGACGTGTGGGGTCCACACGTCAGTGACACAGGGGCTAATCCCGCGTTGACCCGGGCTTTGACCCACTACGGGGCCCACTGTCAGTGGCTGTGGGGGGGGTGTTTAGGCGTCATTAGTGTTAATTAGGCGTGCCACGTCGGCAGTCGCCGGAGTTCGGCCGAGACGACCAAAACTGCGGCGGGAGCTCGCCGGAGTGGCGCTGCGAGCGGTTTTGGGCCAAGCCAAGGGCACCAGAGGGTTGCCCTTGCTTGCGCGCATCCAAAGGAGGCATGCGGGAGGCGCGGGGTGGCCGGAGCTCGCCGGAGTGGGGGCCGCGGCGGCTGCCGGAGCTCGGGTTTGGGCGGAGCGAGGTTACGGAGCGCTAGGGGGCTGGCTGAGGGGCTATGCGGACTCCTGGGGCAGCTAGGAGCACGCTAGGCTCGTCGGACTGGCCGCAACAGCACGTCAGTGCCATGCCCGGCGTCCATGGCGGACGGCGGCGCTCGGTACGGTGGCTAGCATGGCTACTGCACGGGAAAACCAACGGGGAGAGAGAGGAAACGTAGCAGGGACTCACGGGGATGGCGAGGGAACGCTCGGCGAGGTCGGGGATGGTCCGGAGCCGGCGAATTTGACGAAGATGGCCGGCGGGTCCGAGGTAGAAAACGACGGCGATGGCGGCGATGCAGGGCTTCCGGAGGGCTGTGGATCGGTGGGGAGGCAGAGGGAGGACCGGCGGAGCTTCCTGGGGCGTCGGCGAGGCTAGGGGTGGCCGGTGGCCATGGGTACGGCGACGATGACGGCGAGCTCCGCTCGGTGGTGTGCGCGGGAGGGAAGCAGAGGAGGGAACGGGGTCCAGGGGAAGAGAGAGGCGGTCGAGGGGGTCGAGGCGTCTCCGTGGCGTCGCGTGGGAGTTGGGGAGGCTGCCACGGCGAAGCAGGAGGTGGCCGGAGCTCTTCGGGCGCGCGCCACGCCTCGCCTCTGCCTACTGGCAGAGGAAGAAGAGGACAAGGGGGGGAGGTGGGCTGGCCAGGTGGCCGGGCTGCTAGCTGGGCCGGCCAGGTGAGGCCCAGGTAGGCTTGGTAGGCGCCAGGTAGCTTACTCTCTCTCTCTCTCTCTTTCTGTTTCTATTCTGTTTTATAATTTTCTTCTGTTTTTGTTTTATTTAAATTATTTTGCCACTGTTTTGAATTTTAAAATAATTCAAACAATGCCAAAAACTCCACTGAATATTTTATATTGCTAGATGGACTTTTCCAAAAGCTTATAAAATATTTCAGGGATATTTGAAATTATATTCTAATTATATGAATATAATTCAAATTCAAATAACTAATGAATTAAATTCAAAGTCCCAAAAATAAATCCTTAAAAATGTTCAATATTTTGGTTGGGACCAGAACCCTTACCAAAAATTATCAAACATTTAAGAAGAGCATTTTGGAGCAATGAATGAGATTTCTAGGGTTTTTGCCCCTCTTTTATTTAGGGTTTTGAGGCTTCCAATATTCCTCAATTCAAGTTTCAAAAATATAGACATGATGCACACATGAAGCTAACCTAGAGCAATGCCAGAAGCTAGGGATGTGACAACTCACCCCCACTAAGCAAGAATCTCGTCTCGAGATTCAAGCGTAGGGTAGGATGAAGGGGAAACGCAAACTAGTACAATCTTCACGATCCAGGGTGCACTTCAGTTGAACATTGATTCGATCACCATCATTGTCTTCAAGTCTTGCTCTGAGAAATCCTGCCAACATGACATGGAGGGAAGAAGGAGACTCTAGAAGGGTCGATCTTCTTGAAGAACGAGCAACTCAGGATTAACTCACGGAATGAGACATAGAACCATCTCTCGGGTTGAGACACGAAGCACACCTCTAGAGAGATGGAGTGGAACAGATGACGAGGGTTCACTAGGTAGACAACAATTCCACACCTAAGAAGGTGGTAAACGATTGCCAACGTAGCGAGGAGTTGAGTTGCCATGATACCATAACGATGCACCTTAGGGAAGGTGACTCATAGAAATATCCCCTTAAGTGGCAAAAAGAATTACTTTTGATTCAAAGATCATTGAAACTCTTTATACCAGCCTAAGGCAATCACAAGCGATCATTTGGAGGGGGTCGGTAGAATGGCATACTCGGACTTGGATGATGTGGATTACCTTGTTGAAGACAATGTAATGGATGAACTTGCTTATCACCGGGAATGGAAGAGACCCATGGTAGAATGGCACATTGGTGGTGCAAGCTGGGAACAAAATGCAAATGCTGGGAATGATTCTGGTAACTGGGGAAGAACCCAACAACAGAGAGTGAATTCACTGTTTGAATAGGTCATAGAATTGCCGAGGAAACTGAGAGCAACCCAGTTAGTGCCGATGATAACACGTAGCGCTTGTGCGTGCTCTCAAGAACTTGAGCATTTCCACATTCATCAAGGTTTTACCAACATCCGTGTCAAGGATCCTGGCAACACAACATTCCACCATGATGAACAACGATGGGCGATGCAGATGCATAGGAAGATAACATCAACTCAGATTTCACCCTAGCGAGGCCAAGGAACAAAATCTGGATGATCGACCGAGAGCCATTTAGCACTCCGCTTCTAATGTTCTCCTTGACGTGCTAGTGTAACCCATTCATAGATATGGTTTGATAACTAGAACATCAAGTAAAGGTCGGACTTCGGGAGCAATAGAATCCATAAGGAATAGTTACGGAGGTAAATCCTAGGAAATCCTTATGGGGAGGTGGCCAACTTCCTCAATCAAGATACTACGATATTAGGTCTCCCGGCGGGGTGTGTTGGCCACGACATCCACTTTACCGGTTATCGTGAGACCAATATTATATTTCTTGGGAAATGTTCCAAACCATCATATCTGCCTGAGATTCAGATCTGGTTGGTGTCAGGATATTCCAGACTCATCGAGTCTAGGAAGAAAAACGAAAGTTTGCAACACAAATCGATGAGATGACGTTACGAGATTCTCGGGAATGAACTACGATAGCAAGCTCCAAACATGAGCTGGTTCTGCTACTAACATGTGAACACGTTGTCCCAGACAAGCATGGCCACGTAGTAGTCTTATAATTAAACACTACCGAGTTCAGGTGGGGAACCATCATCGAGGATATCGAAGTCTTTACGCAAGTCCATGGATTAGATCCCGAGCATAGACTTCTTTTCCTTGAACAAGTCAATCAGTGGCTTGGTGTGCTAGGATATACATATGGAATGAAGATGATCAGTCTAACAGACCACAGAATTCTTCGCACGTGCATGACTGATTTGGGATGATTCCAAAAGAACAAAACAATCTTTCTCGAATTCACGACGGCAACTTACATCAATGCACGTGAATTAAAGGAAGTCACTTCTTTCATCCAAACATATACCTCAGAGACGGAACTCGAAGGCATTGTTTACAAAGTTTCCAACACTAGCTTAATGTCCAACAGAAACATGGAGAAGATAAGCATGTTGTCGATGGGCTCAACAACAATTCATTCAGGTTCCCTTTTAAAAGGAATTCCATAGTTAAGTGAACAAGGTGATAGCATTGGTCAGACCAAAGAATATAGTGGTGTATGCTCGAGGGATCAACCACGAGTAAGACAACATTACGAACATCGTTGGTTCTAACTTGATTTGACGATAGCCCACACTCAAATCAAAGGATTGATAAGACAATAGGTCCAGCAACTGATCACAGGGGCCAATCGATGAAGATATCATCTTTCTTCAACACACACTACACAAGAATATCCCTTTGGAACGAACTAAGTCAGGCAAGCTTTTATCTCCCAACTCTCCAAGTTGTTGTTTAGCTTGACCAACTAGCTCAGGGGTATCCCACACAGACCCTTGGAGAAGGGGTGGTTTACAGGAATAAACCAACTTGATCACGAACTCAACATAGCGGTCAGGTGACAACCTGGTAATATTTCCGAGAAGATATACGGAAAATCACGAACCACCGATATGTTACTAAGCTCAAGAACAATCTTGCTTTTTGAGGCAAGACGATATGATCAATAGAGCAAAGATTTGAAATAACCCTAACTCATCGATCGAGGAGTGCACCGAGAACAAGGACTAGGTAGCACGATCAATCTTAGAATGATGATTCACTAACCAACATGCTAAGAATGAAATTATTGTCCTTTAACTACCAAACAACGGAGTTGCTAGCAGTATTGATTTCACACACCACGATTCACTTGTCGACATTCCGGTTACGATAACACAGGAACCGAGGAATAAACAATGATGGCGAGAAGTATCACTGTGTCAAGAGTTCATAGGATGGTGTGCAATTCCCATGACAATTCCGATATAAAGATGGTAATACTCCAGGGTAGAACAGAACAAAAGCTGGATTAGCAATTTGATCTGCGGAGCACAACTTCTTTGACCCAATCTTGGATATGGAAGAGGTACTGGAGTTTGTTTCTCCTAGTCATTCTGAATGGAATGGCTTGACGGACCACAAGAGTAATAGGCATCGATGAACGAATGCACACATAATCTTGACTATCAATTGATAGACGAGGGTCAGAAGACAACTAAAGAGGGACAACTCAAAGGAACATACAATTTTCTGAGTTGTGGATGCATGGTTTAGCATGTCGAACGAAGTTCAACATATTTCTTCCGGATAACCCATGCAGAAAGGTAGAACTGGCAGAGCCACAATATATAATGGAGAACTCATCAAGAATAATCCTGTTGTGATATTTCAGTTCAACGAGGAACTTCTGCCATAAGTAGTTCATGGTATTTGGAAGAAGAAGATACCACGGACTTTAAGGACTATCGCAAAGGTTACTAATATCCTAAAGGAACTAGCAACACTATCAACATGATGTAAGTAGAGTGAATCTCGGGTTCAAAACCCAGGAGTAGAATACCTACTAACTATGTGGCATCACGGGATGCTTTCGAGAATAAAGGCCAGAATCATCACACTGGGAACACAAAACGTTGCTAGATTACTAGGTGACTCCCTAAAACACCTAGGGTCATAATAATTATTCCAACATATATGTCGAGGCAATAAAGTACCTCAACTCACTAATTTGTGTGATTAATCTGACCAAAGGCACATCAGAAATAGGAGGAAGGGATTTGCAAATGCATCCGACTATTTAGAAACCTGGGATGACTCGGACAGCATAACGGCTGTAAATGCTCAGAAAAGATTTGAGACATTCACAAAAATGGTGGCATAACCACTCAGAAGCACAATATCGAGGTTTCGAGATCAACAGTTAACGTACAGAAGATAGTAGAAACTGAACTGAGGCTTGAATAAACAATCTTATAAGTCTACGGATTAGTAACACGTGATCCTGATAGAAAGAAGAGATAGCCTAGTTCTTAAACCCCGCAGGAAGGATAAGATGACTCAGATCAGAAGGCATAAGGTATAAGGAGTAAAAAGAGCCTTACGTTCCATCCCACAATCAATTCCCTTATATAACTAAAGCATTTCTAGACTCAACTTCGACCAGTTTGGCTTGGTAATCCTACAGGCAGTCAAGCTCTGATACCAACGCTGTCAGGACCCCGACTCAATGTCACATCGATCTAGCCGGTAACACCTCATATCACTTTGCGGCCTCACGCACGGTATCCCA
Source organism: Triticum aestivum (assembly GCF_018294505.1). Classification (NCBI taxonomy): domain Eukaryota; kingdom Viridiplantae; phylum Streptophyta; class Magnoliopsida; order Poales; family Poaceae; genus Triticum; species Triticum aestivum. The sequence continues at coordinate 574,184,973 of NC_057797.1, forward strand.
CGGGTGTTGCCTTACCTTTGCCCGGGACCGTTTGCGCCTTTTGGCTCACGTATATGATAGTGTCGCTAGCATCCATATGATAAGGAGCCCGGGCTGACATGACTAGTCGTAAACCCAAAGTGGCACAGACTTACAGGGACAGGCATTCATGACCCAGCTTCGAACGTGTCGGTCATCAGCAAGTGGGTCCGGGCTGTAGCACTGGGCTAGCAGGACTCCGGTAAACCGGGCTGTAGCGGGCTAACAGGACTCCGGTACTCAAAGCGTGACATTTCCCCGAAGGGACAGACACAGGAACGAAGAAGGACACATGCCGGCCAGCCTAAGTGTTCCAGAGCAGTAGCAAGCTACCATGGCTCAGCGGTAACACTAGGAGACATTTCCCGGTAAGAGAGGCTACTAAAGATAAACAACTAGATCGTCAGATCCCACACATACCAAGCATTTCAATAACATACACACAATATGCTCGATATGTGCAATACAACATGGCATCACAAAATGACTCTACGACTCAAGTAGTTTATTCAATAGGCTCCGAGGAGCGAGACATTACAAACATGGTTCTCATGACCCAACAATCAGAGCATACAAGTCAAAGCACAAGCGGAAGCTATCATGTCTGAGTACAGACATCTATAAATGAAAAAAAGGCTGAGAAGCCTGACTATCTATCAGATCCTGCCGAGGGCACAAGATCGTAGCTGAGGTATCAAGCTAAACGTCGAAGTCCAAGCGGAACTACTAGTGAGACTGAAGTCTCTCTGCAAAACATAAAATAGGCAAACGTGAGTACAAATGTACCCAGCAAGACTTACATCAGAACTAACTACATATGCATCATTATCAACAAAGGGGTGGTGGGGTTTAACTGCAGCAAGCCAGCTTTGACTCGGTGGCTATCCTAACTACGACTGCAAGCAACTCTTTTGAGGTGGCGCACACGAGTCCACATATTCACCATATCAATACACCACTATGGATCCGCTCCCGTCTCCCTACGAGAACGCCATCCATAGCACTCACGCTTATCTTGCGTATTTTAGAGTATCCACTTTCACTTGTCTATGAACTATGCAAGCGGTCCAAGTTTCCATATCCGAGGAATCCGGCTATTCGAATAGATGATGTTAACCCTGCAGGGGTGTACTTCTTCACACACGCTCTCGCCACTTACCGCCCTGTACACGTCATGTACCTCGGCAACCTTCAAGCGGAAGCCGGGCGAGGGAGTCGGCCACGACCTGACTAACCGAACAAGTCTCTAGTCCAGGTTTATCGCCTATTCAGGTTCCATCCGCAAGGAGATCCGGCCGGGGTGTCGCTTACGGCCCCAAACGATGTGTGCAGGGTTCCCAAGCCCACCAACCGGGTGCCACTTGGTACACCGGGCCACTGTGCCTAGTCTGTCCCAAGCCCACCTGTACCGGGTGCCACTTGGTAGACTACTAACACTACCTACAAACACCAGAAACTAGTTGCAACTCCTGGACAGAGATCAAGTTGATTAATAAGTCGAGAGGGCTTGGAGCGCCCGGAGCCCAATGTGTGGTAGTAACTGATCATGGATCACAAACACAGAACTCAGTTCCTGAGGACGGCTGCAATGAGACAACCCACCATGTACTCCTACATGGCCTTTCACCGCTACCTTTACCAAATCATGTTCACACACTTAGTTCACCCATAGTAGGACATGTTCACACGCCTCTGATTCATCCCCGATGAATCAGACCTGACTCAACTCTAAGCAATAGCAGGCATGACCACAAACATGAATGAGTAGGCACAACAGGGCTCAAACAACTCCTACTCATGCTAGCGGGTTTCATCTATTTACTGTGGCAATGACAGGTCGTGCAAAGGATAAAGGGTTCAGCTACCGCAGCAAGTATCAAATATGTCGTTGTTGTCCTAATGCAGTAAAAGAGAGCAGGAGCGAGAGAGTGGGATTTTATCGGAATGAACAAGGGGGTTTTGCTTGCCTGGCACTTCTGAAGATAACATTGAGTCTTCATCAGTGTCAACGATCACATCATCGGTATCACGTCTATCGAGAGGGGACAAATACCGGCAACACAGAAAGGAACACAATCAATGCAATGCACAATATGATGCATGATCATGACATGGCAAAATGAATGTATTTTGGGCTAATGCAACTAAAACCAGATTAAATGAAGTTGGTTTGAATCCAAGATTCAAATTCAAACTCCATATGTGATTATTTAAATGCCCTTTAATTGATTTGTGCTAAACAGCAGCTATAAGTTGTTCTAACATGCATGAAAATGGTACAGATGAATTCCTTGAATTTTTCTGATAATTTTTCATATATAATTTATTTAATTTGGAGTTACAGTTGAATTTCTATGAATTTTTTGAAGTTTGTGGTATTTTCTGGAATTTCAGAGTTAAATTAAATCCAGAAAGCATTACTGCGTCAGCATGACGTTGGCATGACGTCAGCAAGTCAACAGGGGCCGGCTCGGGTCAAACCTGACGTGTGGGGTCCACACGTCAGTGACACAGGGGTTAATCCCGCGTTGACCCGGGCTTTGACCCACTACGGGGCCCACTGTCAGTGGCTGTGGGGGGGTGTTTAGGCGTCATTAGTGCTAATTAGGCGTGCCACGTCGGCAGTCGCCGGAGTTCGGCCGGCGACGACCAAAACTGCGGCGGGAGCTCGCCGGAGTGGCGCTGCGAGCGGTTTTGGGCCAAGCCAAGGGCACCAGAGGGTTGCCCTTGCTTGCGCGCATCCAAAGGAGGCATGCGGGAGGCGCGGGGTGGCCGGAGCTCGCCGGAGTGGGGGCCGCGGCGGCTGCCGGAGCTCGGGTTTGGGCGGAGCGAGGTTACGGAGCGCTAGGGGGCTGGCTGAGGGGCTATGCGGACTCCTGGGGCAGCTAGGAGCACGCTAGGCTCGTCGGACTGGCCGCAACAGCACGTCAGTGCCATGCCCGGCGTCCATGGCGGATGGCGGCGCTCGGTACGGTGGCTAGCATGGCTACTGCACGGGAAAACCAACGGGGAGAGAGAGGAAACGTAGCAGGGACTCACGGGGATGGCGAGGGAACGCTCGGCGAGGTCGGGGACGGTTCGGAGCCGGCGAATTTGACGAAGATGGCCGGCGGGTCCGAGGTAGAAAACGACGGCGATGGCGGCGATGCAGGGCTTCCGGAGGGCTGTGGATCGGTGGGGAGGCAGAGGGAGGACCGGCGGAGCTTCCTGGGGCGTCGGCGAGGCTAGGGGTGGCCGGTGGCCATGGGTACGGCGACGATGACGGCGAGCTCCGCTCGGTGGTGTGCGCGGGAGGGAAGCAAAGGAGGGAACGGGGTCCAGGGGAAGAGAGAGGCGGTCGAGGGGGTCGAGGCGTCTCCGTGGCGTCGCGAGGGAGTCGGGGAGGCTGCCACTGCGAAGCAGGAGGTGGCCGGAGCTCTTCGGGCGCGCGCCACGCCTCGCCTCTGCCTACTGGCAGAGGAAGAAGAGGACAAGGGGGGAGGTGGGCTGGCCAGGTGGCCGGGCTGCTAGCTGGGCCGGCCAGGTGAGGCCCAGGTAGGCTTGGTAGGCGCCAGGTAGCTTACTCTCTCTCTCTCTTTCTGTTTCTATTCTGTTTTATAATTTTCTTCTGTTTTTGTTTTATTTAAATTATTTTGCCACTGTTTTGAATTTTAAAATAATTCAAACAATGCCAAAAACTCCACTGAATATTTTATATTGCTAGATGGACTTTTCCAAAAGCTTATAAAATATTTCAGGGATATTTGAAATTATATTCTAATTATATGAATATAATTCAAATTCAAATAACTAATGAATTAAATTCAAAGTCCCAAAAATAAATCCTTAAAAATGTTCAATATTTTGGTTGGGACCAGAACCCTTACCAAAAATTATCAAACATTTAAGAAGAGCATTTTGGAGCAATGAATGAGATTTCTAGGGTTTTTGCCCCTCTTTTATTTAGGGTTTTGAGGCTTCCAATATTCCTCAATTCAAGTTTCAAAAATATAGACATGATGCACACATGAAGCTAACCTAGAGCAATGCTAGAAGCTAGGGATGTGACAGAGTGGTGGCAGTGGGTGGAGCTGGGGTGGCCGGGAACGTCGCCAGCGACGAGTTTGGCGGCGGCCGGAGCTCGGGTGAGGTCGAGCTAGTCGCTAGGGGGCACGGCGAGATGCGTGCGGGGGTGCTACAGGCTCCTGCGAGTGCGTGGAAGACGAAGGCGTGCTCGGTGGCATCCCAACGTGGCTATGGCCACGACGGCGACGTGCGGTGGCGGTGGCGAGCTTCGGCTTTGATGGCAGAGGTGGTTAGAGGACACGGACGAGCGCGGGGAGAGGGGGGAACGGTGGCGGAGCTCACAGCGGTTGCAGGGGAGCGAAAGGCAAGCTCGGGGAAGGGCTGGAGCGAGCGGGGCGGCGAAGGGGATCTCCAGTGGCCGGAGTTGAGGACGAGCTCGGTGCAGCGTCTCCGGGGCGAGCGAGCGCTCGGGGCTCGGCCTACTTGATGTAGTCGACGATGGTGGAGCTTCCTGGCATGACGGGGCAACGAATGGACGGCGGTGGCTGTGGTGAATCTTGTCAGCGGCGACGGCTGCGCTCGGCAGGAAGATGGAGAGAGAGCCAGAGAGGGGGAGAGGGCACGGGGAGAGTGGGAAGAAAGTGAGGGGGACGTGGGGGTCGGCGTGGCAATCATGGACGCCTCCAGGGTGTCGGCAGAAGCAGGAGGTGGCCGGCGTGTGGCCGCGGGCGCCGGCCACGCGCTCCTTGTCCTCCTGGCGAGAGGACGGGGATGACTGGCATGAGCCAGTGGACTGGGCCGAGCCGGGTGGGCTGGTGGGCTGCACCAGGTAAGTCCCTGTTCTTTCTCTCCTTTTTTGTTTGTTTATTTATTTATTATTTCTGTAACTTCAGGGCTTTATTAAAAATGCTAGGGCATTACCAAAAATCATAAAATTAATCATGGCCACTGCTTAGAATATATCCAACAGCAAACATTTTAGTTTATGAATACTTGAGCATTTAAAATATTTTATAGCATTTAAATGCCCAAATGCAAATACCATAAGGATTAATCCAGTGACCTTTGATGTCCTAGAAAAATGTGCACCATTTTTGTCAAAGGTTTTAACCCAAAACAAAAAGAGTGGGCTTTTTAGAAGGGCATTTCAGGTTCATTAGAAAAGTTTTTAGTAAACCCTAGTTGTTTGAGGGGGGGTGCTGGGGGTTCTATCTTCCCCATTTCAAATTTAAGAGGAATTTAAACATGATGCACACTCTAATGCTTGAACTAGCTAGGGTGTGACAGCCCGGGAACGTTAATGGTTTGCCCACAATAATATTGGGCGCGCCTACTCTCATGTGTTGTTGGCACAACAAGCGGGGGGATTGATTGTGCCGCCTGTTCTCCCAGCTGGGGAACGGTTTTACCGCATGTTTGCCAGCTGATTTGCTCGAGCTCGAGCTCGCCTCTTTCTGTAGATGTGCTCGATTTATCTTCCTGAGGTGGCGCTCATAGTCTGTGTCAACGGGCTTGGGAGTTGGTGCTCTAGCCATACGAATGAAGTGGTCAATCTTTTCCTCAGGCACTTTCTCCCTTGGCGGCGGTGGCGGTTTCGGTGCAAAATGGGATTCCACCTTGGCCTTCGATATGGCTCCGTTTTCCTCCTCGGACTTGTCGTAAGGCCTCTGCGGAAGAGGCGCGAGGCTGCTTGGACCATATTGAAATCGCTTGCCTCCGCCTGTACCTCCAGTACTACCTCGACTTGTACTGCTACACACCATAGCTGAGGCGGCTCTCTTCCGTGATTGCTGAGGCAGCGAAGACGGCTGACATGGCTGAGTTGGAGGAGGAGGAGTGGCCTGAAGCTGTGCCGGACTTGGAGGAGGAGTGGCCTGACGCTTTGCCGGACTTGGAGGAGGAGGAGTGGCCTAAAGCTGTGCCGGACTTGGAGGAGGAGTGGCCTAACGCGTTGGTGGACTTGGAGGAGGAGGAGTGGCCTAAAGCTGTGCCGGACTTCGACGAGGAGTCGGATGACGCGGTGTCGGTGGCCTTCGAAAGATGATGCAATCCTTTCTCCATAGGATGATAGGATGGTTGGCCTCTCCCAGTGTGTGCTCCTCGTCACCTCCAGGAATGTCAAGATCTAGCCCCGAATATTGGTCCACCACCTCATCAACCAAGACACGAGCATAGCCCGCTGGAATCGGGTTGCAATGGAAGGTTGCCTCAGGGGGATTTGTAAAAGCAACGGCGTCCGCCACCTTCATGGATATGTTCTTCATTTTGAAGTGTAGCTCGCAGTTAGTGTTCTCCATGATGTCATCCACTGGGTAGCTATCCAGCAATGCATCGCCCGGGGCAGAACCCACGCTGCTTCTCGGCATGGATGGGACGGTGCTATCCAATGCTGGATCATCCACTAGCTGCTGCAACTGCTGAGACCCCCTTTGCTGGCTAAGTGAGTCGATCTGCTCCTGCTGTCGCTGGAATTTGACTGCCAAGTCCGCATGCGCTGATTCTAGGCCTTGAAGGCGTTCATAGTCCAGCTTCCTCTGCTCCTCCTCCATCTTCCTCTTCTTCTCCTCTGCAATCTTCTTTCTCGCACGGGTTCTGTAGTCGGCATTCCAGTCTCAAAACCCCTCATACCACGGAATAGCGCCCTTGCCTCGTGTTCTTCCCGGGTGTTCAGGATTTCCCAGGGCACGCGTAAGCTCTTCGTTCTCTCTGTTGGGCTAGAACACCCCCGATCGAGCCTCTTCTATTGCAACAAGTAGCTTATCTTCGGCTCTGTCCAGACATGCCTTCTTCGAAACTTTGCCTGTCTTCGGGTCCAACTCCCCCCCATGCGCATAGAACCAAGTCCTGCACCTGCGGGGCCAGCTCAATGTTTCTGCAGTGACACCTGCATCCTCCATCTCTTTCTCAGACTTATCCCACTTAGGCATTCCCACCGCATAGCCACCTGGCCCCAGCTTATGGAACTTATCCTTTTTTGCGGCATTGGCCTTGTTTATTCTCGACCGTTCCTTAGATAATTCCGAATCCTTGAATTTCACGAAATCGTCCCAATGAGCACTTTGCTTCTCTAGTGTTCCCTCGAATACTGGAGTCTTCCTTCCTCCCTTGACGTACTTGTCCCATTCACGATTCTTGTGGTTGTTGAATGCAACCGCCATCTTCCTAAGAGCAGCGTCCTTGACTTTCTCCACATCTGCATCTGTGAAATAACCTGGTAGGGTGAAATGTTCCATGAGCGTTTCCCAAAGTAGAAGTTTTTGTCTGTCGTCGACAAAAGTAACTCCTAGACGTGGCTTTGCTGGCTCTCTCCATTCTTGAAGGGAGATCAGGACTTGGTCCTTCACAAGAACTCCGCACTAACGAATGAACTTGTCCGCAATCTTCTTAGGCGCTAATGGTTTTCCATTATATTTGATGGCCTCGATATTGTACTTTACGCCCTCCTTCAACTTTTTGTTCGGGCCTCGTTTCCTGTTGCCTGAAGATTTGCTCGATCCGGATGGCTAAAAGAAGAAAGATCGATTCGTTAATATATCTTCAAGTCATTTAAAACATGTGATGATCACCAGATGCCTGCTTATATAAATATATATACCTCGCTGGTCTTTGTTGTTTCAAGATCAACATTTTCTTCGTCATGTTCATAGTTCATGACTTCATCAATTCGGTCGTCGCGATCGAATATCATATCACCCTCCCCGGTGTTGTTTAGATATTCGGAGCCGTCATAATCTTGTTCATTCTGATCATCATCTGGCCTGCGAGGATTGCGTATGATATTGAACAAGGCCTCTTCTCCCTCTCTGCCAGTATTGTCCACCATAGGTTTTATTTAACTAATCTAAAAGAAATATATTCAAATTACAATGCATGGATGCAATCAATTAATAAGGAAAAATCGAATCAATCATATTACATAATAAGCATCATCGAATATAATCTCGAATACATCGTCTTGAATAATAGATATAATCTCGAATACATTGTCTCGAATAATATATATAATCTCGAATAAATCATCTCGAATATTACATATCGAATACATCACTAGCTAGCTAGCTAGCTAATAAAGATCGAATACTAGAGAGTAATCTAGGCGGTGGACAACCAAAGTGAAGGAACCATCACTGGATCATAGCTCGGGTGATCTCCCCAAAGAACCTGCCAGGTATTGGAGAACCTGACGTCCATAGCAGCCATGTAGCGATGGACGTGCTCGTCCTCCTCCCTGACACGGCGACGTACCACCTCCGGCGGGGCCGACTCCCTCCGCACCGAAAGTGGCCCACGCGAACGCCACCAAAGGAGATGAGGGTCAACGACGGGACCCGGGGCCGGGTTCCTCACCAAGCGTCGCGCCCCTGAAGGTAGCACCTCCCAGTGCCAGCCCGGCGGAGCCCAGTCCTGGACATGGGTCCTCTGAAGCAGGACGTTGTCGCGCACGGGTCCACGGCAAGGATGCGGGTCGGGCATCATCGACAACAAATACTATATGCCGCAAAAGTAAAGTAACATTTTTTAAATGATGGATTGTGATTTCACATATGCAAATTCTAAATTTTATAACTAAAACTAACATTTCTAATATTTCTATAACTAAAGTAACATTTCTAATATTTCTATAATTAAAAACAATTCTATATAACTAACATTTCTAATAATTCTATAACTAAAAAACAGAAAGATTGCTCACATTTCTATAACAATGTGTGTGTGTGTGTGTGGTACATGGCGGTCGGGCAAGAGCTCACCGGCGAGGCGCGACGACGGGGGGCAGCGACGGGGATGGGGACGAAGACGGAGACGGTGACGGGGACGGGGCGGCGACGATGGGGACGGGGCAGCAACGACGGGGATGGGGACGGGCCGGGCGGGGACGACGGGAGGACGAGTCGGGGCGCGGCGATGGGGCGCGGCGCGGAGACGGGGACGGGGACGGGGACAGCGACGGGGACGGCGACGGACGGGGACAGGGGCGGTGACGAGGGGCTGCGGCGACGGGGCAGAGGAGAAAGAAGCAGAGGGAGAGATGAGAAACTGACAAATTTTTTGAAGTGTTTTCTTATATAGAACAACCTTTAGTACTGGTTGGAGCCATCAACTGGTACTAAAGGTCTGTTTTGGCCAGGCCAAGCGGCAGGAACGACACCCCTTTAGTACCGGGTTGTGGCTCCAACCGGTACAAAAGACCCCCCTTTAGTACCGGTTTGAGCCACCACCCGGTACTAAAGGGGGTGCACTGGCGCAGGTGCGGTGCGTCATGTTTAGTCCCACCTCGCTAGCCGAGGGGCGTCCGCACTGGTTTATAAGCCCCAGTGCGGTAGCTCCCTCGAGCTCCTCTCCAAAGCAGGCCTACTGGGCCTAAATGTTTTGTGCCGCCCTGTGGGCCTACTGGGCCTTTGTGGGCCTGCATCCTGGCCCAACAACAGGTTGGGTTTCTAGTCGTATGCAGGCCGCTGTGGCGCAGTATGTGGGCTTTTAGCCCATCACAAGCTCTCACGGTCAACGAAGGATATTCCTTCTCCCAAAAAGACCCGATTAGTCTCGGAATCCTGGTTACAAGACATTTCGACAATGGTAAAACAAGACCAGCAAAGCCGCCCGATGTGCCGACAAATCCCGATAGGAGTCGCACGTATCTCGTACTCAGGGCACACCGGATGGGCAAGACGTCGGGTTGGCATAGACCCTGGTTTACCAGGGGGCGCCGGACATCACCCAGTTTGGACCAACATTCGGAGGAGCACTGGCCCGGGGGTTTGAAATAAAGATGACCCTTGAGTCTGCAGAACCCAAGGGAAAAAGGCTTAGGTGGCAAATGTTAAAACCATGGTTGGGCCTTGCTGGAGGAGTTTTATTCAAAGCAAACTGTCAAGGGGTTCCCATAACACCCAACCGCGTAAGGAATGCAAAATCAAGGAACATAACACCGGTATGACGGAAACTAGGGCGGCATGAGTGGAACAAAACACCAGGCATAAGGTCGAGCCTTCCACCCTTTACCAAGTATATAGATGCATTAATTAAATAAGAGATAATGTGATATCCCAGCATATCCATGTTCCAACATGGAACAAACTTCAGCTTCACCTGCAACTAGCAACGCTATAAGAGGGGTTGAGCAAAGCGGTAACATAGCCAAACAACGGTTTGCTAGGAAGGTGGGTTAGAGGCTTGACATGGCAAAATGGGAGGCATGATATAACAAGTGGTAGGTAGCGCGACATAGTGATAGAGCGAACAACTATCAAGCAAAGATAGAAGTGATTTCGAGGGTATGGTCATCTTGCCTGAGATCCCGCAAGTAAGAAGAACGAGTCCATGAAGAAGACAAACGGACATAGTCGAACGAATCCTCACAACTCCGGAACGGAATCGAAGCTAACGAGAGAATCAACCCAGAAAGAAGCAAGCGACATAGTAAACAACCATCACATAAACATGGCATGATGCACAACCAAGTATGATGCATGTCCAGCTTAATGAGGCATGGCATGGTAAAGTGCACAAACAATACTACAAATTAAGTGGAGCTCAATATGCAACGAGTTGCATATTGATGAAACACCACATGACTTATTTAGTTCCCTCTCGGTTATGTACCCAATAATATTAAATGTTATTAAACATGGCAAGAGGTGAAGCATGATATAACTATCTATCTAGGCAAGTTTAAATGAGGCCGGAACAACAAGCAACAAGTCCGGAAAATCCTCATGTGCATATTTTAGATTTGGTACTGTTCTGCCCTATATACACAACTTTACAGTTGTTAAACATGCAAAGTACTACCACCATGTTAATCTATGCATTTTTCTACCCCCTTTACATATAAAGTTTATTGAAATCCGAGCTATGGTTATTTAGTTATGAAATAAAGCATTTTAGCATGGCATTTAGCAAAATAAACACAAACAGCATTTTAAACATTTTAAACATAGATGAAAGTTGCAAATTATTAATCTAGATGAAATTCTAAGCATTTAGCCTATATAAATCATTTTAATATGAGACATGGTTTGTGAGATATTAAATGCATGAACAACAGGGGGTTTTCTGCAAAACTAAAAACTCTGGATAAATAACAAATCGTCTAGAACTGAAAAAAACGTCCATGGGCTGAAACTGGCCGGCCCATAGTGCACAGGAGAGGGCTGGAGGGGGCTGCTCACATTGGCCTTGGGCCGGATCTAGAGGTGCGCTGGGCCGGGGAAGCGGGCCAGCTGACCAGGCCGTGGCCCACATGGCCGATGCGGAGCGGGCAGAGGATCCAGTCGCGGCCGATTCAGGAGGTCGAGGGAGGATGACGCCGGTGCGGTGGCACCAACTCCGGCGACGGCGAGGGCCGAAGGTAGCGGGGAGGCTGGGGAACGGGAAGACCCCGGCGGTGGGCGACCGGATCTGGGCAGCTCTGACCTGGATCCGATGGGTGAAGGCATGACGGCGAGCTTGAGGGTGGCCATGGCGGCGGCAGGGTCCCATGGCGGCTCCGGTGAGGAGGCACAAGCAGAGGCGACGGTGAGGTCGGGCGCAGGCAGCGGTGGTCCTCGGCAGGTCCGAGATCCGGCGGATCCTTCCAGATCTGGTCGGGGAAGGTATGCGGCGAGGTGGCGGGTCCTCCGGCGGCAGGGTGATGAACTCTAGGCGGCAGGGGCGAGCGTCTCACGAGGAATGGCTCGGGAGCACGAGGGGCACGGGCGTGGCCCGGTTGCGGCCCGAGTCGGGCTTCCCGTGGGCCTGCAGGGCCGCAGTGGTGCGGGGAGGCAGGAGGATGCGTGACACGCATGGGTTGGAGGAGGTGGCGGCCAGGCGGTGAAGCAGTGAACGAGGCGGCGACACCTGGCGGCAGGGGAGTGCGCCGGCGCTGAAAACGAGGATGGAGGCGGCGGCTGATGATTAGGGGCGTGGAAATTTAGGAGGAGGGCTAGGTAGCTGCCCAAAATGGAAGGGTAGGTGGTTTATATAGGGCTGGTTTAGGGTTAGGGGTTTTTGGGGGCTTCTAGACCCTCTGTTGACGATTCGACGGCTTCGACGAGAGGGGGAGTTCAGGTGGGTGATGATGGGTTGTGCAAGTGGACTAGTGGGCTGAGAAGAGAGTAAGATGGGCAGCCCGGGACATGTTTCCGGATACCGGAAACGTCCGACATTTGACTGGCTATATTGCCGCTATAGTTATCCGTTAGAGCCTCAAACGGACTCCGAATATGATGAAACTTGGCAGGCAGCCTACCTACACTATAACAAGACCGCACGCCAACTTTCACCCCATTCAAAGAACATTTTCCAGCCACTTATAAAATAATATTTCGGACATGTCGCGGGCGTGTGCAAGTGCGTCTAGGCTCAGAACGGACAACGGAAAAAACGGGGGAACCCGAACGGATGCAAGTTTTGAAAAACATGATGATGCAATGCACATGATGACGTGGCAAGATGCAACATGCAAGTGAAAGACATGGCAACGATGGTGAATAACTGGAAGACACCTGGCGCATCGGTCTCGGGGCGTCACATGGGAGGAGTCCCACTTGGGCTCCTAGTCCAATTCTCCCCCTGTCGGTGTCAAAACCAGTGGATCTCGGGTAGGGGGTCCCGAACTATGCGTCTAAGTCCGGTGGTAACAGGAGACAGGGGACACAATGTTTACCCAGGTTTGGGCCCTCTCTATGGAGGTAATACCCTACTTCCTGCTTGATTGATCTTGATGAATATGAGTATTACAAGAGTTGATCTACCATGAGATCATAATGGCTAAACCGTAGAAGTCTAGCATGTATGACTATGATTATGATTATTCTCTATGGACCTAGCCCTCCGGTTTATATAGGCACCGGAGGGATCTAGGGTTACACAAAGTCGATTACAGAAAAAGGAAATCTTCATATTTGGTCGCCAAGCTTGCCTTCCACGCCAAGGAGAGCCCCTATCTGGACACGGGTAGAGTCTTCGGTCTTTGTATCTTCACAACCTAACAGTCCGGCTCATGGCTAACAGGCCGGACGCCCGAGGACCCCTTAGTCCAGGACTCCCTCAGTAGCCCCCGAACCAGACTCCAATGACGAGGTATCCGGTGCACAGATTGTCTTCGGCATTGCAAGGCGGGTTCTTCCTCCGATGACATCAGAGTGATGTACTCAGCCTCCAATTTAATGTCGTACCCCTCGGCTTCTGTGTATCAACAACTTCAGTTTCCACATGTCGAGCAAAGGCGAGAGGTCAGGGTGTTTTTACGCATAACACCCCGGCTATATAAGGAGGAGCGTCTATTTAAAGAGATTGGATCTCAAATCCATTTAGCACCATATGGAAAAATCCTCTGAGCGCGCCGGGAAAGTCCATTCCAACATGGCTGACGCTCCCAGCTGATCTAGTCCCTGTCCGAGCAGGATTGAACTCCTTCAATGGTGGGGCTCAGTCTGAAAAATTCCCCAATCCATCCAGGGGGAATGAGTATGATTTGTCCCTTATCTGCTATGAGGCGTCGGATTTCCAATTCATCCATTCCTCTGAGGGCTTCTAGAGTATTATGGCCTCCAACTGCACAACTTTACTCCTGCCTCCAACGTGCAGATCGCGTGTTACGTCGCTCTTTGTGAGTTGTTCCTGGGTTGTGAGGCCCACTTTGAATTGTGGAGAAAGCTATTTTGTCTTGTCCCGCGCAACCACGAGGGGTCAATATTTGAAGTGGGCGAAGCCGGAATATGGCGCATCGCCGAGACCGGATACCTGTCCGGCACACCAAAGAAGGCATCCGAAGAGTGTCCCTCCGAATGGTTCTATATTGAGGACGTCGCACTTCCAGACCCAGTTTGGAGGGGGCTTCCCGAATTCACAAGCGCTCCTTTGAAGAAACGCCACAGCTGGCGCCCTCGGAGCCTCGAGGAGGAAGATAGTGCGGAAGTTCGTCAACTCATGAGCAAGATAAGGACACTCACTCAGTCCGGATTATCAATAGTCGAAGTAATGGCGACTTCTATAGTACGGGGGGTTCAGCCGCTCCAGTACAGAGGTCTCCCCATGTGGCACTACAACGGGGAAGAAGACGCCTCCCGCTACGGCCGAAAAGGTCCGGATACCCCCGCCGCTCTAGCCAAAATATTGGCCGAACTGTTCAAAGGGGAGGAAGAGGAATTTCTACGTATCGAGTGCAGAGATGGATTTTCCATGTATAGTCCACCTAGCTGGGTAAGTCCCAACTCCTCTGCTCTACTCACTCCGCTCCCCGAGCTACTTTCAACGAGTATTAAACCGTCCATTTATAACAGCACTGGCAAAAGATTTCTGAAGGGCTTCACAGCCCCGCCCCACAGCCCGAGGGCCACAATCGGGACCTTGATCCCGAATTTGAGGAGGATCCGGATATATTCGTGGTGCTCGAGGATGGGGTGTTTTACCAGGCGAGCTATGACGGCACAGAGGTGGCTATCACCACCGATTATCCTGGCCTTCTCCCTGCTTCACACGTAAGTAATCAGGAGACATCTCATCCAAAAGATTTCTCTCATTCTGCCTCACCCACCGCACTGTCCTGTGCTCAAAAGAGGAGGCGTTCGGCGCGCCATGCTGCCTCAGGGGCATCTCCGAAGAGAGCGGCCCCCATGCTGGGCAAGCCTTCGAAGAGGAAGGCAAACGAAGATACGGCCGAGCCTTCATCAAAGAGGTATGGATTTCCAAATATGCACCTTGGCAGTCACGTCCAACTGTGACCTTTCTGTTTGTCCTGTATCAGGAAAAGAGTGTGTCGGACAATGTCCGGGGGTCCGGCCGGTCATACTTCCCACAGCCAGAATCCAGATCCTGCCGTAAAGACGGGGACTGATACGGGGGTAACGCCGGATTGTCCTCCAGCCGAGGATTCGGATGATGTATCCATCACCAACTCGGAAGTGGAGAGCGCTGATACGTCTCCAACATATCTATAATTTTTGATTCCTCCATGCTATATTATCTACTGTTTTGGACATTATTGGGCTTTATTATCCACTTTTATATTATTTTTGGGACTAACCTATTAACCGGAGGCCCAGCCCAGAATTGTTGTGTTTTTGCCTGTTTTAGGGTTTCGAAGAAAAGGAATATCAAACGGACTCGAAACCTTCGGGAACGTGATTTTCTCAACGAATACAACTCGGGAGACTTGGACCCTACGTCAAGGCATGTAACAGGAGGCCACGAGGTAGGGGGCACGCCCTACCCTACCAGGCGCGCCCCCCACCCTCGTGGGCCCCCTGTTCCACCGACGTACCTCTTCCTCCTATATATACCCACGTACCCCCAAACGATCAGATACGGAGCCAAAACCCTAATTCCATCGCCGCAACTTTCTGTATCCACGAGATCCCATCTTGGGGCTTGTTTCGGAGCTCCACCGGAGGGGGCATCGATCACGGAGGGCTTCTACATCAACACCATAGCCTCTCCGATGAAGTGTGAGTAGTTTACTTCAGACCTACGGGTCCATAGTTAGTAGCTAGATGGCTTCTTCTCTCTTTTTGGATCTCAATACACTGTTCTCCCCCTCTCTTGTGGAGATCTATTCGATGTAATCTTCTTTTTGCGGTGTGTTTGTTGAGAACGATGAATTGTGGGTTTATGATCAAGTCTATCTATGAATAATATTTGAATCTTCTCTGAATTCTTTTGTGTATGATTGGTTATCTTTGCAAGTCTCTTCGAATTATTAGTTTGGTTTGGCCTACTAGATTGATCTTTCTTGCAATGGGAGAAGTGCTTAGCTTTGGGTTCAATCTTGCGGTGTCCTTTCCCGGTGATAGTAAGGGCAGCAAGGCATGTATTGTATTGTTGCCATCGAGGATAACAAGATGGGGTTTTCTTCATATTGCATGAGTCTATCCCTCTACATCATGTCATCTTGCTTAAGGCGTTACTCTGTTTTTAACTTAATACTCTAGATGCATGCTGGATAGCAGTCGATGAGTGGAGTAATAGTAGTAGATGCAGGCAGGAGTCGGTCTACTTGTCTCGGACGTGATGCATATATACATGATCATACCTAGATATTCTCATAACTATGCTCAATTTTGTCAATTGCTCAACAGTAATTTGTTCACCCACCGTAGAATACTTATGCTCTCGAGAGAAGCCACTAGTGAAACCTATGGCCCCGGGGTCTATCTTCATCATATTAATCTCCTACTACTTAGTTATTTACTTGGCCATTTACTTTGCCTTTATTTTACTTCGCATCTTTATCATAAAAATACCAAAAATATTATCTTATCATATCTATCAGATCTCACTCTCGTAAGTGGCCCTATAGGGATTGACAACCCCTATTTGCGTTGGTTGCGAGGATTTATTTGTTTTGTGCAGGTGTGAGGGACTCACGCGTAGCCTCCTACTGGATTGATACCTTGGTTCTCAAAAACTGAGGGAAATACTTAGGCTACTTTGCTGCATCATCCCTTCCTCTTCGGGGAAAACCAACGCAGTGCTAAAAGAGGTAGAAAGAAGGATTTCTGGCGTCGTTGCCGGGGAGGTCTACGCAAAATTCAACATACCAAGTACCCATCACATACCCTTATCTCCCGCATTACATTATTTTCCATTTGCCTCTCGTTTTCCTCTCCCCCCCCCCACTTCACCCCTGCCGTTTTATTCGCCCTCTCTCTCTATGCTCCCTCTCTTTCTCTATTTGCCTCCTTTTGTTCGCTTGCTCTTTGTTTGTGTGTTAGTTTGCTTGCTTGTCAAGATGGCTCAAGATAATACTAAATTGTGTGACTTCACCATTACCAACAACAATGATTTTATTAGCACTCTGATTTCTCCTCTTACCGATGCTGAATCTTGTGAAATTAATACTGCTTTGCTTAATCTTGTCATGAAAGATCTGTTCTCCGGCCTTCCTAGTGAAGATGTCGCTACCCATCTAAATAGCATCGTTGATTTGTGTGACATGCAAAAGAAGAAAGATGTGGATAATGATATTGTTAAATTAAAGCTATTTCCTTTTTCGCTTAGAGATCGTGCTAAAGCTTGGTTTTCGTCTTTGCCTAAAAATAGTATTGATTCATGGAACAAGTGCAAAGATGCTTTTATCTCTAAGTATTTTCCTCCCGCTAAGATCATCTCTCTTAGAAACGATATTATGAATTTCAAGCAACTTGATCATGAACATGTTGCACAAGCTTGGGAGAGAATGAAATTAATGATACGTAATTGCCCTACTCATGGTTTAAATTTGTGGATGATTATACAAAAATTTTATGCCGGATTGAATTTTGCTTCTAGAAATCTTTTAGATTCGGCCATGGGAGGCACTTTTATGGAAATCACTTTAGGAGAAGCTACAAAACTCCTAGATAATATTATGGTTAATTATTCTCAATGGCATACTGAAAGATCTACTAATAAAAAGGTGCATGCGATAGAAGAAATTAATGTTTTGAGTGGAAAGATGGATGAACTTATGAAATTATTTGCTAATAAGAGTGTTTCTTCTGATCCTAATGATATGCCATTGTCTACTTTGATTGAGAATAATAATGAATATATGGATGTGAATTTTGTTGGTAGGAACAACTTTGGTAACAACGCGTATAAGGAAATTTCAATCCTAGGCCTTATCCTAGTAATCCCTCTAATAATTATGGTAATTCCTACAACAATTCTTATGGAAATTATAATAAGATTCCCTCTGATTTTGATTCTAATATTAAAGAATTTATTACTTTGCAAAAGAACTTTAATGCTATGATTGAAGAAAAATTGCTTAAGATTGATGATTTGGCTAGGAACGTTGATAGAATTGCTCTTGATGTTGATTCTTTTAAACTTAGATCTATTCCACCTAAGCATGATATCAATGAGTCTCTCAAAGCCATGAGAATTTCGATTGATGAGTGCAAAGAAAGAACCGCTATGATGCGTGCTAAGAAAGATGCCTTTACAAAAGCGTGTTCTTCTAGTTCTTATGAAAATAATGATGAAGATCTAAACGTTATTGATGTGTCCCCTATTAAATCTTTGTTTTGCAATATGAATCTTGATTATTATGGGACTGAATATGATCCACCTTTACCTAGAAGGTGTTCCAAGAATTCTGAATCTTTTGATCTTGATGCTAAATTTGATAAAAGTGAGATTAAAGAAATTAAAACCCTAGATGTTGCTAAACCCACTATTATGGATTTCAAGGAATTTAACTATGAAAATTGCTATTTGATTGATTGTATTTCCTTGTTGCAATCCATGCTAAATTCTCCTCACGCTTATAGTCAAAATAAAGCGTTTACTAAACATATCGTTGATGCATTGATGCAATCTTATGAAGAAAAACTTGAATTGGAAGTTTCTATCCCTAGAAAACTTTATGATGAGTGGGAACCAACTATTAAAATTAAAATTAAAGATCATGAATGCTATGCTTTATGTGATTTGGGTGCTAGTGTTTCCACGATTCCGAAGACTTTGTGTGATTTGTTAGGTTTCCGTGATTTTGATGATTGCTCTCTAAACTTGCACCTTGCGGATTCCACTATTAAGAAACCTATGGGAAGAATTAATGATGTTCTTATTGTTGCAAATAGGAATTATGTGCCCATAGATTTTATTGTTCTTGACATAGATTGCAATCCTTCATGTCCTATTATTCTTGGTAGACCTTTCCTTAGAACGATTGGTGCAATTATTGATATGAAGGAAGGAAATATTAGATTCCAATTTCCATTAAGGAAAGGCATGGGAAACTTTCCTAGAAAGAAAATTAAATTACCTTATGAATCTATTATGAGAGCCACTTATGGATTGCCTACCAAAGATGGCAATACCCAGATCTATTCTTGCTTGTTATGCCTAGCTAGGGGCGTTAAACGATAGCGCTTGTTGGGAGGCAACCCAATTTTATTTTTATTCCTTGCTTTTTGATCCTGTTTATTAATAAATAAATTATGTAGCCTATGTTTCGGTTGTGTTTTTTTTGTTTAATTAGTGTTTGTGCCAAGTAGGACCGTTGGGAAGACTTGGGGAAAGTCTTGTTGAACTTGCTGTAAAAAACAGAAACTTTAGCACTCACGAGAACTGCTATCATTTTTACTTGGAAAGTCCTATTTAGTTAATTCTTTTTGCATATGATTAATAGATAAATTCCTAACGTCCAGAAATTTATTGTAGATTTTTTGGGGTTCCAAATATTGCGCTAGCTACAGACTACTACAGACTGTTCTGTTTTTGACAGATTCTGTTTTTCGTGTGTTGTTTGTTTATTTTGATGAATCTATGGCTAGTAAATTAGTTTATAAACCATAGATAAGTTGGAATACAGTAGGTATAACACCCGTATAAATAAATAATGAGTTCATTACAGTACCTTGAAGTGATCTTTTATTCTCTTTCGCTAATGGAGCTCACGAGATTTTCTACTTTAAGTTTTGTGTTGTGAAGTTTTCAAGTTTTGGGTAAAGATTTGATGGATTATGGAACAAGGAGTGGAAAGAGACTAAGCTTGGGGATGCCCATGGCACCCCCAAGATAATCTAAGGACACCTAAAAGCCAAAGCTTGGGGATGCCCCAGAAGGCATCCCCTCTTTCGTCTACTTCTATCGGTAACTTTACTTGGAGCTATATTTTTATTTACCACATGATATGTGTTTTGCTTGGAGCGTCTTGTATGATTTGAGTCTTTTCTAGTTAGTTTACCACAATCATCCTTGCTGTACACACCTTTTGAGAGAGCCATATATGATTTGGAATTTGTTAGAATACTCTATGTGCTCCGCTTATATCTTTTGAGTTATATAATTTTACTCTAGTGCTTCACTTATATCTTTTAGAGCACGGTGGTGGATTTTTCTATAGAAACTATTGATCTCTCATGCTTCACTTAGATTATTTTGAGCGTCTTAATAGCATGGTAATTTTCTTAAAATCCTAATATGCTTGGTATGCAAGATTAATAATAAAACTCTCTTATGAGTGTGTTGAATACTATGAGAAGTTTGATACTTGATAATTGTTTTGAGATATGGAGATGGTGATATTAAAGTCATGCTAGTTGAGTATTTGTGAATTTGAGAAATACTTTTGTTGAATCTTGTGATTCCCGTAGCATGCACGTATGGTGAACCGTTATGTGATGAAGTCAGAGCATGATTTATTTATTGATTGTCTTCCTAATGAGTGGCGGTTGGGGATGAGCGATGGTCTTTTCCTACCAATCTATCCCCCTAGGAGCATGCGCGTAATACTTTGCTTTGATAACTTGTAGATTTTTGCAATAAATATATGAGTTCTTTATGACTAATGTTGAGTCCATGGATTATACGCACTCTCACCCTTCCACCTTTGCTAGCCTCTCTAATACCGTGCACCTTTCGCCGGTATCATACAACCACCATATACCTTCCTCAAAGCAGCCACCATACCTACCTAATATGGCATTTCCATAGCCATTCCGAGATATATTGCCATGCAACTTTCCACCGTTCCGTTTATGACACACTCCATCATTGTCATATTGCTTAGCATGATCATGTAGTTGACATAGTATTTGTGGCAAAGCCACCATTCATAATTCTTTCATACTTGTCACTCATGAGTCATTGCATATCCCGGTACACCGCTGGAGGCATTCATATAGAGTCATATTTTATCGAGTTGTAATTGTTGAGTTGTAAGAAAAATAAAATTGTGATGATCATCATTATTAGAGCATTGTCCCCAGTGAGGAAAGGATGATGGAGACTATGATTCCCCCACAAGTCGGGATGAGACTCCGGACGAAAAATAAATAAAAGAGGCCATAAAAGGAGAGAAAAGGCAAAAATAAAAAATGAGAGAAAAAGAGAGCAGGGACAATGTTACTATCCTTTTACCATACTTGTGCTTCAAAGTAGCACCATGATCTTCATAGTAGAGAGTCTCTCATGTTATCACTTTCATATATTAGTGGGAATCTTTCATTATAGAACTTGGCTTGTATATTCCAATGATGGGCTTCCTCAAATTTCCCTAGGTATTCATGAGCAAGCAAGTTGGACGCACACCCACTTAGTTTCTTTTTGGGATTTCATATACTTATAGCTCTAGTGCATCCATTGCATGGCAATCCCTACTCACTCTCATTGATATCTATTGATGGGCATCTCCATAGCTCGTTGATACGCCAAGTTGATGTGAGACTATCTTCTCCCTTTTTTTCTTCTCCACAACCACCACTCTATTCCACCTATAGTGCTATATCCATGGCTCACGCTCATGTATTGCATGAAGATTGAAAAAGTTTTGAGAATGTCAAAAGTATGAAACAATTGCTTGTCTTGTCATCGGGGTTGTGCATGATTTCAATATTTTGTGTGGTGAAGATGGAGCATAGCCAGACTATATGATTTTGTAGGGATAACTTTCTTTAGCCATGTTATTTTGAGAAGACATAATTGCTTTGTTAGTATGCTTGAAGTATTATCATTTTTATGTCAATACGAACTTTTGTCTTGAATCTTTCGGATCTGAATATTCATACCACAATTAAGAAGAATTACATTAAAATTGTGCCAAGTAGCACTCCGGATCAAAAATTCCATTTTTATCATTTACCTACTCGAGGACTAGCAGGAATTAAGCTTGGGGATGCTTCATACATCTCCAATGTATCTATAATTTTTGATTGCTCCATGCTATATTATCTACTATTTTGGACATTATTGGGCTTTATTATCCACTTTTATATTATTTTTGGGACTAACCTATTAACCGGAGGCCCAGCCCAGAATTGTTGTTTTTGCCTGTTTTAGGGTTTTGAAGAAAAGGAATATCAAACGGAGTCCAAACGGAATGAAACCTTCGGGAACGTGATTTTCTCACTGAATACAACTCAGGAGACTTGGACCCTACGTCAAGGCACGTAATAGGAGGCCACGAGGTAGGGGGGCGTGCCCTAGCCTACCAGGTGTGCCCCCCGCCCTTGTGGGCCCCCTGTTGCTCCACCGACGTACTTCTTCCTCCTATATATACCCATGTACCCCCAAACGATCAGATACGTAGCCAAAACCCTAATTCCACCGCCGCAACTTTCTGTATCCATAAGATCCCATCTTGGGGCCTGTTTCGGAGCTCCGCCAGAGGGGGCATCGATCATGCAGGGCTTCTACATCAACACCATAGCCTCTCTGATGAAGTGTGAGTAGTTTACTTCAGACCTGTGGGTCCATAGTTAGTAGCTAGATGGCTTCTTCTCTCTTTATGGATCTCAATACAATGTTCTCCCCCTCTCTTGTGGAGATCTATTCGATGTAATCTTCTTTTTGTGGTGTGTTTGTTGAGACCGATGAATTGTGGGTTTATGATCAAGTCTATCTATGAATAATATTTGAATCTTCTCTGAATTGTTTTATGTATGATTGGTTATCTTTGCAAGTCTCTTCGAATTATCAGTTTGGTTTGGCCTACTAGATTGATCTTTCTTGCAATGGGAGAAGTGCTTAGCTTTGGGTTGAATCTTGCGGTGTCCTTTCCCGGTGACAGTAAGGGCAGCAAGGCACGTATTGTATTGTTTCCATCGAGGATAACAAGATGGGGTTTTCTTCATATTGCATGAGTCTATCCCTCTACATCATGTCATCTTGCTTAAGGCGTTACTCTGTTTTTAACTTAATACTCTAGATGCATGCTGGATAGCGGTCGAAGAGTGGAGTAATAGTAGTAGATGCAGGCAGGAGTCTATCTACTTGTCTCGGACGTGATGCCTATATACATGATCATACCTAGATATTCTCATAACTATGCTCAATTCTGTCAATTGCTCAACAGTAATTTGTTCACCCACCATAGAATACTTATGCTCTAGAGAGAAGCCACTAGTGAAACCTATGGCCCCGGGTCTATCTTCATCATATTAATCTCCTACCACTTAGTTATTTACTTTGCCATTTACCTTGCCTTTATTTTACTTTGCATCTTTATCATAAAAATACCAAAAATATTATATTATCATATCTATCAGATCTCACTCTCGTAAGTGGCCCTATAGGGATTGACAACCCCTATTTGCGTTGGTTGCTAGGATTTATTTGTTTTGTGCAGGTGCGAGGGACTCGCGCGTAGCCTCCTACTGGATTGATACCTTAGTTCTCAAAAACTGAGGGAAATACTTACGCTACTTTGCTGCATCATCCCTTCCTCTTCGGGGCAAACCAACGCAGTGCTAAAAGAGGTAGCAAGCACCATGAATCATCGGCGCCGAAGGTCCATTTTACAAGACCCCGGCTTTTCAAAAGAGGCGTTTAATGCCTTCAGCTCGGCTGATGCATACATCCGAGCTGCTCAAGATGGGCTAAACAGAGCCACAAAGCAGCCTTTAAAAGATGTGCGGGTAAGTTTACTTTGTCCGAATATGATAACCATATGCCAGTAGCCCCTGAGACTTGAAGCAGTTGGTACAACTCATTTAAGTATCGTTGTATAACCAGGTTCTTACGGAGAAGAACGACCTGCGAGCCCAAGAGCTAGAAAAGTGTCAGACGCAGCTAACTGCTGCCAGTGCCAAACTAGAGAAATCCAAGAAGGCGTCTCCTGGTAATGTTCCCCTCCATCGAGAAAACATAATGGTATACCAATAATGCTAACATGATTGCTCGCCTCTTATTAGGATCACTTGATCAACTGCAAGAACGACTGAAAGCTGCTCAAGGCTGAGAACAAGAAGCCAAAAAACTGCTAGCCGCGAGTGAGGGAGTCCTGGACTAAGGGGTCCTCGGGCGTCCAACCTATTGGATATGGGCCGGACTGATGGGTCATGAAGATACGAATACCGAAGACTCCACCCGTGTCCAGATGGGACTCTCCTTGGCGTGGAAGGCAAGCTTGTCGACTAAACATGAAGATTCCTTTCTCTGTAACCGACCTTGTGTAACCCTAGATCCCTCTTGTGTCTATATAAACCGGAGGGCTAGGTCTATAGATAGATCTGGATAATCATAGTCATAGTCTGGCTAGGCTTTTAGGGTTTAGCCATTACGATCTCGTGGTAGATCAACTCTTGTAACACTCATATTCATCAAGATCAATCAAGCAGGAAGTAGGGTATTACCTCCATAGAGAGGGACGGAACCTGGGTAAACATTGTGTCCCCGTCTCCTGTTACCCGTCGATCCTAGACGCACAGTTTGGGACCCCCTACCCGAGATCCGCCAGTTTCGACGCCGACATTTGTGCTTTCATTGAGAGTTCCACTGTGCCGCCTCAAAAGGTTTGATGGATCCTTCAATCATCTACAACGATGCTGTTCAAGGGGAAGTCTTCCTCCCCGGACAGATCTTTTGTTTGGCAGCTTCGCACTGCGGGCCAACTCGCTTGGCCATCTGGAGTAGATCGAAAGCTACGCCCCTGGCCAGCAGGTCAGATTCGGAAGCTTGAACTACATCGCAGATATCCGCGGAGACTTGATCTTCAACGGATTCGAGACCACGGCAGCCGCTCCTAGCCACCACGATGAACATGACTTAGATCTGTTATCAGGCCATACCCAGGAAATTGCACCTGAAACCGCTCTGGCCTTAGATCTGGAGCAGTTCGTGTCGTCCGAGGACAGGAAGCTCTACCCCTCCATGGAAGCCGCACACAGACCTAACTTCTGGTAATGCCTGTGTCACCGGAACATCGAACTCGTTTCCGGTTATAAATTCCGGACTACGCGCGTCCGTGCATATCAAGCATGATCAGTCATCGATCACCGAATTCAGCGCCGCGGACATCTTCCGGCACTCGCCTTTGGGCGACGTGCTAAACTTGTTAAGAGCGCTATCTTTAGCGGGAGGCTCACAGACGAATTGTATCTGGTTCGAACCGGAGGCTGATGATGGAGAATTTCACTTCCCACCCACCACCCACTTCATAGCCATTGTCGAAGACCTAACTGACATGCTCGATTACGGCTCCGACGACATCGACGGTAAGGACGACGATGCCGGAGAAGAAGAGGCCCTGAACCTGCTGTTCACCAGACACTGAACGGCCACTTCCTCGTATGATGTATACATGGTGGATGCACCAAAGGAAAATTGCGGCAACGACAAGGAACATCCAGTTGTGGATAAACCTTCCGAGATACAATCAAAGTGTCGGCACAGGAGAAGATAACACTCTGGAAGGTGCCAAAGACAACGAAGACCCCATTGATGCAGCTACTGAACATGATGAATGGGAAGATAGGCAGGTTAGCCCTGGTAAACAGGCCATGCATGAAGACTCAGAGGATGAAAGTTATCTTCCGCTCTCCGAGGATGAGGCGAGCCTCGGCACCGAGGATTTCATCGTGCCTGAGGAACCTCTTGAGCAGGAGCGCTTCAAGCGCCAGCTAATAGCCACTGCAAGGAGCCTAAAAAAGAAGCAGCAGCTTCAAGCTGACCAAGATCTACTCAACGACAAATGGACCAATGAACTAGCAGACGAAGAATACGGCCTCAAGCGCCCAGCCAAAAGCTACCCGAAGCGCAAATTGCTACCTCAGTTCGACGACGAGGTGCAAGAACACATACCACCATCGCGCAATGCGGCTGACCGACCACCACGTGGTCGGGATAAAACGACAACTCAAGTTGAACACCAGCCCACCCTGCCTCATCGCAAAGGCAAAGGTAAATCAGCCCAGGGTCATACATATGACCTTCGGCAGGACCTGAACAATAAAGCAGGACATACAGATCGATCTACGGACCGGCCACCTATTCGGACGTGACAAACCTAATCATGCGCGGGCTGAAGGCCGCAGACGGACTCCATCAGAGCTACGTAGCGATACGGCCTGATATAGAGGCGCCGCACACCCTCACTGCTTCACCGATGAGGTCATGGAGCATGAATTCCCAGAAGGGTTCAAACCTGTGAATATAGAATCATACGATGGAACACAGACCCCGCGGTATGGATCGAAGACTTCATTCTCCACATTCATATGGCCCGCGGCGATGACCTTCATGCCATTAAATACCTCCCCCTAAAACTCAAAGGACCAGCCCGGCACTGGTTGAACAGCCTGGCCGGAAATTCCATCGGCAGTTGGGAGGACTTGGAAGAAGCCTTCTTTGATAACTTCCAAGGTACATATGTTTGACCTCCGGACTTTGATGACTTAATCCATATAGTTTAACAGCCCGGAGAGTCCGCCAGGAAATTCTGGACTAGGTTCTTAACTAAAAAGAACCAAATCGTCGACTATCCGGATGCCGAAGCCCTAGCGGCCTTTAAACACAGTATCCGCGACGAATGGCTTGCCTGCCACCTCAGCCAAGAGAAACCAAAGTCCATGGCAGCCCTCACGACACTCATGACCCGCTTTTGTGCAGGCGAGGATAGTTGGTTGGCCTGTAGCAACAACAATGCAAACGACGTCGGCACCCCTGAAGCTAAAAATAGTAAAGACAAGTCCCGACGCAATAGATACAAGCGTCAAAACAACAATGACAACACCAAGTATACGGTGGTCAATGCCGGATTCTGTGGCTCTAAGTCCGATCAGCGGAAGAATCCGTTCAAAAAGAACAATTCAGGCCCATCTAGCTTGGACCGCATACTTGATCGTCCGTGCTAGATTCACGGCACCTCAGACAAACCACCCAATCATACCAATAGAGATTGTTGGATTTTTAAACAAGCCGGTAAGTTAAATGCCGAAAACAAGGATAAGGGATCGCAAAGCAAAGACGACTACAAAGAGCCCCGATTGCCTAACACAGGGGGACAAAAGAAATTTCCCCCTCAGGTCAAAACGGTGAACATGATATATGCTACCCACATCCCCAAGAGGGAGCGCAAGCGCGCGCTTAGGGACGTCTACACGATAGAGCCAGTCGCCCCAAAATTTAATCCATGGTCGTCATGCCCGATCACTTTTGATCGTCGGGATCATCCAACCAGTATCCGTCACGGCGGTTCAGCCGCACTGGTCCTAGACCCAATAATTGGTGGGTTCCACCTAACACGAGTCCTAATGGATGGTGGCAGCAGCCTCAACTTGCTCTATCAGGATACAATGCACAAAATGGGCATTAACCCATCACGGATAAAACCCACAAAGACTACCTTTAACGGAGTCATGCCGGGCGTAGAGGCCCGCTATATGGGATCAATCACACTAGAGGTTGCCTTAGGATCTCCGGACAACTTCCGAAGCGAGGACTTCATCTTCGATATCGTCCCCTTTCACAGCGGCTACCACGCACTACTCGGATGAGCCGCATTTGCTCGATTCAATGCGGTGCCACACTATGCTTATCTCAAGCTTAAGATGACCGGACCATGCGGCATCATAACAGCTAATGGAAACACGGAACGCTCCCTCCGCACCGAGGAGCACACCGCTGCCTTAGCGGCAGAAGTACAGGGTGGTCTTTTCAAGCAGAACCTCAATTCGGCGGCCGATCCCCCGAACACTGTCAAGAGAGTCCGAACCATTCCGCAGAAGGATGGCTCGGCTCGTCAAGAGCTCGACTAGCAATTTGGCCTTCGTCCCAGTCCTGACCAAGTGGTGGCAATTGTACCGCGCGTACATAATTACACACTAAAAGTACCATGGACACGGATGGAGGCATAATCAGCTCGTGATCCACAATATGGCTCGACCGCCCCGGACACACATAATCTCACTATTTCCTTTTTCTTTCTCCTCCTTCTCTTTTTCATAGGCCTTTTTTGGCGGCTTGACCATCAATTCTTTTTGAAGGATAAAAACACCAAGGCGACAAGAAGCATGGACATACTGGGGAACCTTTAGGTGGTTTCTCTAACGATCCCTTTACCTGTTTTTCAGGACCCACATGTAGCTCTCCCTTGGTTAAGGCATAGTAAATAGCCTTCTGCTTATTGCATTACTTGTATAAATGTGCTTTAATGCACCAATGAAATTATAATAAGAACAGTTTGCGGCTCAAATTTTACGGCTCTAGCTTACCACTTGTTCTTCTTTTGCTTCCTTTTTCTGGTAACTTTATCAGATAACATCCATACACTCTAGTGCGTTTCATTTTGCCAGGGGCTTCATAGCTCCCCACAACATGGCAACAAAAGTCTGAACACTTTTACAGTATAGTTGGGCACCCCGAATTTAGCACTATATGCATTGCCTCCTAATCATGTCTTTGGTCAATAGTTGGGTTGCTAGGCTCCTGTGCTTACTACCTTACGTTCTGCTGTATCGGCTAGGGTAGTAAAGGGAGCACAACTGTGAATGTGCCCTGGTTTACCCAAGTGAGCACCTCAGCAGAGAAAGCCGAAAACTAACTGTCATGATGCGGCGAGAGCCGGTCAGCTCTTCGAAGGTCTCAAATCCTTAGAGATTTTTTCCGCATGACGCGAGGGATTGGTACTTACCCGATCAAATGTTTATAGCATCCTAGTCCGGATACTAGGGGCTGCGCCTATATTTCTATTGTCAAACTCCTATGGCTAAGTGAGGGCGCTAAAACCGTATAGTCCAATTGCCTGGTTCGTTGTGCTAAACACCTCCTTCAAGGACCAAACAATTGGATCAAGAGTGTTTAAATTACATCATGAACACCCCTGTATTTCCTACATGGGGGCAGAAGCCGACGGCTGGCAAACTCTCTGATTTCACATAACACGGCCGCACAGGAGAAGAAATTTTTAACAAAACATTATATTACATGACGATTTTGTTTCATCATACAAGGCAAAGACAACATGAATGTATTCATTCGAAAATAATGTCTTGCCCACATTGTGTTGCTACAATGCGAGACCCCTCTAGGACATCTGCAAAATACCGCTCGGGCATACAGTGCTCCTTGCCCTCTGGTGGCCCCTCGGTCAGCTTGATGGCGTCCATCTTCGCCCACCACATCTTCGCGCAGGCGAAGGCCATGTGCGCACCTTCAATACAGGTCGATCGCTTGACGACGTCTAGCCGACGACAGGCGTTCACCAGCTGCTTCACAAGCCCGAAGTACCTGCCGGGCATAGCTTTGGCAGGCCACAGCCGGATTATCAAATCCTTCATGGCTAGTTCGGCCATCCTATGCA
The DNA here is from genome assembly GCF_018294505.1 of Triticum aestivum. Lineage (NCBI taxonomy): Eukaryota > Viridiplantae > Streptophyta > Magnoliopsida > Poales > Poaceae > Triticum > Triticum aestivum. Next base: position 574,213,987 of record NC_057797.1, read on the forward strand.
GCTCCACCAGCTGTTTTAGCTGATCGGTGAAGGGCACGGTGTTAGTGTCAAAACGGGCGGATCTCGGGTAGGGAGTCCCGAACTGTGCGTCTAGGACGGATGGTAACAAGAGGCAGGGGACATGATGTTTTACCCAGGTTCGGGCCCTCTTGATGGAGGTAAAACCCTACGTCCTGCTTGATTAATATTGATGATATGGGTAGTACAAGTGTAGATCTACCACGAGATCAGAGAGGCTAAACCCTAGAAACTAGCCTATGGTATGATTGTTGTTCGTGCTACGGACTAAAACTCTCCGGTTTATATAGACACTAGAGAGGGCTAGGGTTACACAGAGTCGGTTACAATGGTAGGAGATCTACATATCCGTATCGCCAAGCTTGCCTTCCACGCCAAGGAAAGTCCCTTCCGGACACGGGACGAAGTCTTCAATCTTGTATCTTCATAGTCCAGGACTCCAGCCGAAGGTATAGTCCGGCTATCCAGACACCCCCTAATCCAGGACTCCCTCAGTAGCCCCTGAACCAGGCTTCAATGACGACGAGTCCGGCGCGCAGATTGTCTTCGGTATTGCAAGGCGGGTTCCTCCTCCAAGTACTTCATAGAAGATTTTGAACACAAAGGTAGTGTCTGGCTCTACAAAATAAGTTTCCACATATTGCCATAGAGAGAATAATATTTACACAAATCTAATCTGCTGACGTATTCCGCAGCGTGACATCACACCACGGCCAAGTCTTTATTCAAATCATTTTACTATCCCACCTCAGCGCGTTTAGCGAGGCGGTTTCCTTGGCATGCCTTGTTAAAGCAGAGATCGTGTCCCCTTATTCCGGGATTCTCATCAATACGGGTGTGGGTAACCCAACCGTGCCATTGACTATGGTGCTTGGGAGATAAGCAAGTTTTATCAGGCTAGTGGGGGCGCATAGTCGCGTCCGCCCATATAAGGGGATAAGGATCCACCTTTTCATCCATGCCATCTTCCTCCTTTGCCTATCCATTTCCGCACACTCGAGCTCCAGCGCCCAAGTCTGCACACCCCACCTCAACCTTCTCCAGCCATGTCCAGAGCGGGAGGCAAGTGGATGGTCTCCTCCGTCACGGAGGGACACATCAAAAGACTGAGGAAGGCCGGATACTTGTCTAATGACATTGCGCACCGGCTTCCCAAAGAGGGGCAGCTCATCCCCACCCCTAGGCCCCATGAGAAGGTGGTGTTCCTCCCCCATTTCCTCCGCGGACTGGGCTTCCCTCTCCACCCATTTGTCTGGGGGCTCATGTTCTACTATGGCCTGGATTTCCACGATCTAGCCCCGAACTTTGTCCTCAACATCTCAGCGTTTATCATCATGCGCGAGGCTTTCTTCCGTATCCGCCCCCATTTCAGCCTATGGCTCAAGACTTTCAATGTCAAGCCGAAGGTGGTGCACGGCACCCAAGCAGAGTGCGGAGGCGCCATGGTGGGCAAGATGCCCAACATCCTATGGTTCGAGGGCTCCTTCGTGGAATCCCTAAAGGGGTGGCAGTCAGGGTGGTTTTACATCACCGAGCCGCACGACCCTGAATGGGTCGCAGCCCCCGAGTTCCGACCCGGACCCCCTACGCGGCTCGCCTCCTGGAAAGAGACGGGTCTGTCACGGGGTAAAAAAGGAGAGCTGATCGGACTTCAAACATGCGTACAAACCCTGGTGGACAGGAAGCTCAAACTTGTCAATGTAGTCCAGGTTATGCTCATCCGCTGGATCCTCCCGTGTCAACAACGGGCTTTCAACCTGTGGGAATTCAACCCGGCGCGGCATTGGACTCTGAGCAGGCTCTTTGACACGATGTACGAAGATGCCTGGAAGGTGCTTTTCAAGGGCGTTGAGGCCCCCGCATCCGCCACCGAGGATCGCGGATTCAGCACGCAGCGTCACGCTCGTGCGGTAAGCTGTTTTTACCTTTTACAGGGTATTAGTTTTTTATAGTTTGACTCCATGCGGGATCTAAGCTCCCTTACCTTTGACAGGATTGGCAGGAGATGTCCGGACAGATCAGCTGTCTGGCTCCTTCGCCCAAAGGCCCAGCGGACGCTCGCTTGGCAAAGCTGCTGGTTCCGGCACCCTATGTGGTGCCGGAGAAGAAGGCCAAGAAGAAGGCCACGGGGACTCGAAAGAGTGCCCGGCGCCAGGAGGTGTCGGATTCATCATCCGACGACTCCAAGGCGCACTCCTCCCACGAAGACGAGCAGGAGGAAGAAGAGACCTCTCCCCCTCCAGCGGGGGAGGGAAGAAAAGGAAGGCCGCCCCAACCGGGGAGGCCGAAGGGTCCAAGAGGGGGAAGACCCCTCCTACGGACTACTCCACCAACGCCAACGACGGCGAAGAGGAGTGGCCGCATAGGGCCAAGCTCCTGGCGAGATCGTAAGTATCCGGATACCCGAGTGATTCATAGTATTCCCCCATTGCACAGCTTTTCCTTATGCCAAACATGATTGTGCAGTCCGTCCCAGGCCGGGCTCGACGAGTCGTCGAGCGGCTCCCTGGATTCATCGGATGTGAATTCGCTTCCGACGGCTTCCTCCCCCCACCCTACGGACGGCGCCGAGGTGGCGTCCCAACAGGTTCGAAGCCAGGAGGAGGTGGTCCTGGAGGCGCCGCAAGGCAACCTCCCGGACTCCAGGCGTAAAGGGGATAGAACCCCCAAGGGCTCCAAGTCCGGCCTTGAGCCGGACACTGGGCCGGAACCTTCAACGGTTCCGGACTCCGGTAGGCAGCCTCCTTCCAAGAGGAGCAAGCCTACCGAGCCGGTGACCTCCGTCCAGCCGGAGGCACCAGACAATTTGCTGTACACACTTAACGGCGCCTCCATCGACGAGGGGCACCGCACTATTATGAGTGCGGTGATCCAGAAGGTTCAGTCCGCCAAGAGCGGACTGACTGAAGCCTGTGCCAGCCTTCTAACAGGCTTTGAGGTAAGTAAAGAATATGTAAAAATATTACCGCATAGACAGTAGCCCCTGATGCTCTGTTCGGCATTCGGAAAGAAAAGCCGAATAGAGGATCTTAATAACATTCGCAGGAGTCTAACATAATCAAGTCAATATGCATATGTAGGCTTTGCTGCTGGCCTCCGCCGCACTGACTGCGGAGGTGGAGACGCTGAAGCAAAACCTCGCGCGGTCCAAGAACGAGCTCGGCCATGCCAAGAGGCAACTCGAGGAGAAGGGAGGTAAGTAATACCTTGCGCAAGTATATAGCGAAGATGTGGTTGCAAAAAATGACAGGATCAACGTGCTATTATAGGGGCCACGACCGAGGTGGCAACCCTTAAGCAAGCGCTGTCCGAGGCTGAAAACAGAGTGGCCACGGAGTGCATGGAGAGAGGGAAGCAGGAGGCGCGGGTGGAGGAGGTGCAGAAAGAGCTCCAGGCTCTCGTGAAAAAACACAAGAGTTTGGAGCTTAACTCAAAGACGCAAGCGTCCGAGCTTGCGGCAGCCCTTAAAAGCGCGAAGTCTGGCAAGGCCGAAGCCCAGAAAGCCCTCAACGAAATTGAAGCGATGAAGAAGATAGCAGCGGGTAAGGCATTCATTATGCAAAGCAAGCACATGAAAGTGAATTACTTGTTACTTACCCGAGTCCGGAGCTCTCCAGGAGCATTCGCAGATTTGCCCCGCAGTGCGTCGGATGCCGCCGCCTACTATTGAGATGAAGAGGGGAGCTCGACGGAGAAGGTGTTCTGGTCTCAGTATGCTGAGGCCGGACACCTGGTGCCTTTGAGCGACCAGCTGAAGCAAATGGTCGAGCTCCACAAGGTTGCCGAACAGGCCATAAAGGGCCTCATAGTTCGGCTGTGGTCTCGAGAGGCTCTGCCTGGGAGCTACTTCGGGCTGGTGAGGCGGCTGGTGGATTCCTGTCCACGGCTTGAAGTAATCAAGTGCTCCGTCTGCATCAAAGGTGCCCGTAGGGCGCTTGCCCGTGCTAAAGTGCACTGGGGCAAGATGGATGTAGAGAAGCTGGTGAAGGACGGGCCGCCGCCAGGCAAGGAGCATCGCGTCCCGGAAGCATATTATGAGGGCGTCCTCAAGGGTGCCCGTCTTATAGTGGATGAATGCTCCAAAGATGTATTTTTTGAGTAAACTCGCATTTGTGATCCTGTACGCTAAAAACTTGTTCATATGCGCTAAGCAATGCTTTTGAATTTAAAATATTACCTTCTGTGCGGCCGTTTATCAAATTTGAGAGATGGCGAGTCGTCGGCTTCTGCCCCCATGCCACGAGTGTTGGGGTGTTCGAGATAAACATGAGCGCTCTTTTTCCCATTCTTGGGTCCTTTGAGGGAGGCACTCAACACAACGAACAAGGCAATCGGACTATAATGCTTGAACACTCTCACTTAGCCATAGAATTCTATAATTTTAAATTTTTGCGAAGCCCCTAGTGTTCTGAAGACCGAGTTCGGGGCGCTATCCACGCCTAGGCCGGATAAAGACAACTCCTCGCTCTAAGCGGCGTAAGTCTTTAGGGACTCGAAAACCTCTCGAACAGCGACCAGCTCTCGCCTCATCATGACGATCAGTTTTAGCTTTATCTACTAAGGTGCTTAGCCCAGATCAACTGGGGCACAATTGCAGTAGTTCTCCTAGTGCTACCTTAGCCGATATAACGGAACGTAAGGTACCAAAACATAGGAGCCGGGCAAACCCAACATTTGACCCAAGACATGATTCGGAGCCGATGCATATAATGCTATAAGTTCGGGGTGTCGCACTTGTGAAAGTGTTCGGACTTCTCACACCATGTTGTGGGGTACTTAAGCCCCTGGCGTATTGGCCGTACCAAAGTGTACGGGTGCAACATGTCATTAATGAACATATATTCGTAAAAAAAGAGGTAATGCAATAATAGACGGAAGCTATGCATTGTTTATTTAAGAAAGATGTGATCAAAGCAGAACGATACAAATAGTGCGATAAGCAAAAGATGGGACTATCAAATATGTCCTTTCCATGGGTGAGCTGCAGAATGTTATGCGAAAACAGGTATACTGCTCGTTATAGAGACCACCTTAGAGTTCCGTAGTGCGGCGTAGCTTTCTGATTCCCTGGTTGTATCGTTTGTGCGGCAATTGTATTACCGGACAAGCCTTCAAAGAATGGAGTCCTGAAAATAAGAGAAAATTAAGAAATCAGCAGCCCCTAGTGCGGTTTAAGCCGCGTTTCGGGCGTGCCGTGATGGTGCCCCTCCCCCTGTGCCCATGGTATTTCCAGAGCGTAGTTATGTACGCGCGGCACTGGTTTCCCAAGTTCGCAAGGGCTAGGGTTGGGGCCGCATTGCTACGCTTGCTCGGAACGTGCCAGGCGGTCTTGTTGTAGGTTACTCCGGGCGCGCTTGACGGTGTCCGGACGTTTAATGGCCGGACTGGAGAATTCCCTTGAGAGGCTGCTTTGTACTTCCGCTGCGATAGCCGCCGTATGCTCCTCTGTTCGGAGAGAGCGTTCGGTGTTTCCATTGACCGGGATGACACCTCGAGGGCCTGGCATCTTGAGCTTGAGGTATGCGTAGTGCGGCACCGCATTGAACTTGGCAAATGCGGTTCGCTCGAGCAGTGCGTGATAGCCACTACGGAACGGGACTATGTCGAAGATTAACTCCTCGCTTCGGAAATTATCCGGAGATCCGAAGACCACTTCAAGTGTAACTGAGTCTGTACAGTTGGCTTCTACACCTGGTATGACGCCTTTAAAGGTCGTTCTGGTGGGATTAATCCTCGAGGGATCGATGCCCATTTTCCGCACTGTATCCTGATAAAGCAGGTTCAGGCTGCTGCCGCCGTCCATAAGGACTCTAGTGAGGTGAAATCCGTCAATAATTGGGTCTAGAACCAATGCGGCGAATTCGCCATGACGGATGCTAGTGGGGTGGTCCCTTCGATCAAAAGTGATCGGGCAGGAAGACCATGGGTTGAACTTTGGGGCGACTGGCTCCATCACGTATACGTCCCTTAGCACACGCTTCCGCTCCCTCTTGGGGACGTGGGTTGCGTATATCATGTTCACCATCCGCACTTGTGGGGGAAAACCTTTCTGTCCATTGTTGTTCGGCGGCCGGGGCTCCTCCTCATCATCGCTATGCAGCCCCTTGTCTCTGCTTTCAGCATTTAACTTGCCTGCCTGCTTGAACACCCAACAATCCATGTTGGTGTGATTGGCTGGTTTTTCGGGGGTGCCATGTATCTGGCATGAGCGGTCGAGTATTCGGTCCAAACTGGACGGGCCCGGAGTATTTCTTTTGAGTGGCTTTTTCTGCTGACCGGGTTTAGAGCCTTTGAATCCGGCATTAACTACCGTATCCTCAGCATTGTCACCGTTAATGCGGCGCTTTTTCTTGTTGCGACGCAACCTGCCGCTGTTGTCCTTGGTATCCGAATTACCAGGGCTCTTGGTCATGTTATTGCTGCGAGCTAGCCAGCTATCTTCTCCCACACAAAAGCGGGTCATAAGTGTCGTGAGGGCTACCATAGATTTCAACTTTTCCTGTCCTAGGTGCCGTGCAAGCCACTCGTCGCAGTTATGCTTGAAGGCTGCTAGGGCCTCTGCGTCCGGACAGTCGATGATTTGATTTTTCTTGGTTAGGAACCGTGTCCAGAATTGTCTGGTCGATTCCTCTGGCTGCTGAATTATGTGGCTTAGGTCATCGGCGTCTGGTGGTCGCACTAAGTGCCATGGAAATTGTCGAGGAATGCGGCTTCCAGGTCCTCCCAACAACCAGTTGATTCTGCTGGCAAGCTGTTAAGCCAATGCCGAGCTGGTCCTTTAAGCTTGAGTGGGAGGTATTTGATGGCGTGTAGGTCATCACTGCGGGCCATGTGGATTTGAAGGAGATAGTCCTCGATCCATACCGCAGGATCTGTTGTGCCATCGTATGATTCGATGTTCACGTGTTTGAAACCCTCGGGGATTTGATGATCCATTACTTCATCTGTGAAGCATAGTGGGTGTGTAGCGCCTCTGTATTGGGCTACATCATGATGTAGCTCAAACGAGCTTTGTCTACCGTGTTCGGCCCGGCCGGATTTACTGTATCCGGCGTGACGAGTACCGTCTCGTGCCGTGGGGCGCCCACGTGATCCGTAGATCGATGTCAGGACCCCGATTCCAAGTCACATCGATCTAGCCGATAACACCTCATATCACTTTGCGGCCTCACGCACAGTATTCCCACGGGTGTCGCCTTACCATGGCCCGAGACCATTTGCGCCTTTTGGCTCACGTATATGATAGCGTTGCTAGCATCCATATGACAGAGAACCCGGGCCGACATGGCTAGTCGTGAACCCAAAGCGGCACTAACCCATGGGGACAGGCATACATGAATCAACCTCGAGCATGTCGGTCAGCAGCGTGTGAATCCGGGCTGTAGCACGGGGCTAATAGGACTCCGGGAACCCGGGCTGTAGCAGGCTAGGCAGGACTCCGGAGTCACCGCATGACATTTCCTCGAAGGGACAGACACAGGAACGAAGTGAAACACATGCCGGCCAGTCAAGCATCCTGAGCAGTAGTGCTGGGCTAGCAGGACTCCGGTGAACCGGGCTGTAGCAGACTACTATGGCTCACAGAAGCACTAGACTACATTTCCCCATAAGAGAGGCTGCCAAGGATAAACAACTAGATTGTCAGATCCCACACATACCAAGCATTTCAATCATACACACAATATGCTCGATATGTGCAAATACAACATGGCATCACAACAAGACTCTACGACTCAAAGTATTTATTCATTAGGCTCCAAGGAGCGAGATATTACAAACATGGGTCTCATGACCCAACATTCAGAGCATACAAGTCAAGGCACAAGCGGAAGCTTAACATGTCTGAGTACAGACATCTACAAATGAAAAAGGCTTAGAAGCCTGACTATCTACCAGATCCTGCCGAGGGCACAAGATCGTAGCTGAGGTAACAAGCTAAACGTCGAAGTCCACGCGGAACTACTAGCAAGACTGGAATCTCTCTGCAAAACATAGATTAAGCAAACGTGAGTACAAAGGTACTCAGTAAGACTTACATCAGAACTACACTACATATGCATCGGTATCAACAAGGGGGAATGGTGGAGTTTAACTGCAGCAAGCCAGCTTTGACTCAGTGGTTAATCTGAACTACGGTTGCAAGCAACTCTATTGAGGTGGCGCACACGAGTCCACATATTCACCATTCAATACACCACTATGGATCCTCTCCCGTCTCCCTACGAGAAGGCCATCCATAGCACTCACACTTATCTTGCGCATTTTAAAGTATCCACTTTCACTTGTCTATGAACTATTATAGGCAACCCAGAAGTCCATTACCACGGACACGGCTATTCGAATAGATGATGTTAACCCTGCAGGGGTGTACTTCTTCACACACGCTCTCAGCACTTACCGCCGTTTACACGACATGTACTCGGCAACCTTCAAGCGGAAGCCCAACAAGGGTGTCGGCCGCGGCCTACCTAAACACTCAAGTCTCTAGTCCAGGTTTATCGCCTATCCAGGTTCCATCCGTAGGGAGTCCAGCCGAGGTTTCCACATACGGCCCCAAACGATGTGAACAGGGTTCCCGAGACACCAAACGGGCGCCCGGTACACCGTGCCACGGTGTATCTACCGCATCATAGCCCACCCCTAGGGTCAGCGCTACGCACGGCCGCCAACACATATCCTATAACACCAGAAACTAGTTGCAATTCCTGGACAGAGGACAAGGGTGATCAAGAAGCCAAGAGGGTCCATTGGTTTCGGGCCCAATGCGTGGTAGTAACTGTTTCATGGATCACAAACACAGAACTCAGTTCTTGAGGACGGCTTCAATGAGACAACCCACCATGTACTCCTACATGGACTCTCACCGCTACCTTTACCAAATCGTGTTCACACACTTAGCTCTCAATAGTAGGACATGTTTACACACCTCCGATTCATTCCCGATGAATCAGACCTGACTCAACTCTAAGCAGTAGCAGGCATGACAAACAAGCATGAATGAGTAGGCACATCAGGGCTCAAACAACTCCTACTCATGCTAGTGGGTTTCATCTATTTACTGTGGCAATGACAGATCATGCAAAGGAAGGGGTTCAACTACCGTAGCATGTACAGTTGAATCGTTGTTGTCCTAATGCAGTAAAAGAGAGCAAGAGCGAGAGAGTGGGTTTGTATCGGAATGAACAAGGGGTTTTTGCTTGCCTGGCACTTCTGAAGATAGTATAGTTCTTCATCGGTGTCATCGATCACATTGTCAGAACGTCGTCTACTGAAGGGGGACAAACACCAGCAAAAGAGAGGAACACAATCAATGCATATGCGACAATATGATGCATGACCATGACATGGCAATATGTTGTGATTTGAGCTAATGCATCTAGTTATGATCTAAATGAAGTTGGTTTGAATACAAGATTCAAATTCCAACTCCATATATGATTATTTAAATGCCCTTTATTTGTTTTGTCCAAAACAGAGGACAAACATTGTTCAAACATGCATGAAAATGGTACGGATGGATTCCTTGAATTTTTCTGATAATTTTTCATATATAATTTATTTCATTTGGAGTTACGGTTGAATTCCTATGATTTTTAGAAGTTTTGGGTATTTTCTGGAATTACCTGAATAAGAATAAATCCAGAAAATGTATTACTGCGTCAGCATGAGGTCATGCTGACGTCATCAAGTTAACAGGCACCGTCCAGGTCAAACCTGACCTGTGGGGTCCACTGGTCAATGACAGGGGCTGCTTAGTGACGCTGACTGGTGGGTCCGGTCAACGACCACGTCAGCAAAGTCAACTTGACATGTGGGGCCAGTCCACCGCCATGTCAGCGCGGTCAAAGCTGACGTGTGGGTCCCGCTGGGTTTTAACTAACTTTAAACAGAAAATTAAACTAACCTAACTGGCATAGGGGCCCACATGGCAGTGGCTCTAGAGGTGGTTTAGCTGGGTCATTAGTGGCTAATGATGAGCCATGTCATCAGTCGCCGGAGTTTCGCCGGCGACGACCATTTCGCGCGGCGGAGATCGTCGGGATCTCGCTACAGCCCACGTTTGAGGCGGGGTTTGCTCCTACGGCTTCCTGGCATTCTCGCGCATCTAGTGGTGGTAGCGGCAGCAGCTGGGATGGCCGGGGTTGACGGCGGCGAGCACTTCCGCGGCGGCCGGAGTTCGGGCACCAGCGGTTTTGGTGTTGTGGTGCACGGGAGGGGAACTGATGGGTTCTACGTGCTCCTGGTGAGGTGTGGAGCACGTTGCCGTGCTCGGGAGTGAGCTGCGGTGGCTCTAGTCTCGTCTGCATCATCACCGGCGGCGAGGAGCTCACGGCTCTGGTGAAAAGGGCGGCCAGAGTGCGGGAACGAGTGCGGGGAGGAGGGGGAAAGGTGTCGGAGCTCACAACAATCTCGAGGAAGGACTTAGCAGGCTCGGGGACGACAGGAAGGCGACGAATCCGTCGATGGAGTCCGGCGGCCAGAGGTTGAAGACGATGTCGGGGACGGTGCTGCAGGGCTTCCGGCGGGGCGCGGCGCGGTGGAGAGGAAGAGGGGGTCGAGGCGGAGCGTCTGAGCACACCGGCGAGGCGAGGCAGTGGCCGTGGCCACGACAACAGCGAGCGGCAGCGACGATGGCTCTCGGGTGCGTGCGGGAGGAGAGCCAGAGGAGGGAGAGGAGCACGGGGAGAGACTGAGAGGGCCTGGGGGCGCGTGGCGTCTCCAGGGCGTCGTCGGGGAGGCGGCAGCAAGCAGGAGGTGGCCAGGCGCGTCGGCGGCGCTCGCCACTGAGCTGCTTCGTGCGCTGGCAAGGGGAAGAAGACAAGCGTGCCCCTGGTGGGCTAGGCCAGTTGGCTGGGCTGCCAGCTGGGCCGGCCAGGTGGGCTGCAGGTGAGGTTACTCTCTCTCTCTCTCTCTCTTAATTTAGTTTCTGTTTTCTATTTTTTTCTTTTCTATTTTGAATTAGTAAAAATACTAATTCATTTTGTAAAATCCTGAAAATAATTGTGGGCACTTTTGAAACTATTTCCAATAGCCCTCAAATGCTTTCAAGATTATTTGGACATTTAAAATATTTTATAGAATTTAAATGTCCAAATTCAGATACTTATGATTTAATTCAAAAATCCAGAATAGCCTCCAAAAATATGAAACCATTTTTGGCAGAAGGTTTAGCCAGGACCAAAGATGGTGAACATTTATGAAGGCATTTTGGGTTCATTGAAAAGTTTTAAGTTTGAACCTAGTTAATTCCTTTAGTGCTGGGGTTTAGGCAATCCCCATTTCAAATTTTAATGGGATTTAATCATGATGCAAGATGATGATGCAAAGACAAGCAAGGGCTGATCTGGGGATGTGACAATCGATCTTGTTTGCCTTGCCTTGTCCTCCAATATATCTCGCAGGTCTGGTGCATTTTCCCATGCCTTGGTATTTTTTGAGCGGCGCCGGGGTGCGACTTGAGTGGAGGGCCGAGAGGCCTCTCTGTCATGGCCACGGGGTGGCCGGTCGGCCGCATCATGCGCTGGTGATGTAGGTTTAAGTGCTTCCTCCTCTAATTGGGGTAGCAACCTGCGCTTTGGGTAGCTCTTGGAGGGGCGTTCGAGTTCATACTCTTCAGCCGCAAGGACTTCAGTCCATCTGTCGGCTAGCAAATCTTGATCAGCTCTAAGCTGTTGCTGTTTTTTCTGAAGGCTGCTCGCTGTGGCCATAAGCCTACGTTTAAAATGCTCTTGTTCGACGGGGTCCTCCGGCACGACAAATTCGTCGTCGTCGAGCCTTGCCTCGTCTTCGGAGGGAGGCATATAATTATCATCCTCGACCTCTCTGTCTGCCGCTCTCTCATGAGGGCTGGCTTCTCTATCCTCCCGTGCTGCATTTTGCTGGAGGTGGTTGTCTTCGGCACTGTCCGGGGTGTTATTATCTCCCATGCCGGAATCACCGTTTTTGTTTTGGCGGGATTTAGAGTGGCGCCGCTGATGCCGGCGCTTAGGCTGCTTCATGGAGGGGTCATCCTCCGCTATTCCATTGCCATTGTCTTCTTTTGGGGTGTCCACCATGTATATATCATACGACGAGGTGGCTTTCCAGTGCCCTATAGGCGTTGGTTCTTGATTGTCTCCTGCATCGGCGTCCATATCGTCGATGTCTTCGGAGTCGAAGTCGAGCATGTCGGTTAAATCATCGACAGTGGCTACGAAGTGGGTGGTGGGTGGGCTTTGAATTTCTTCATCATCCGCATCCCAACCTTGCTGACCATAGTCCGGCCAGGGCTCTCCTGACAAAGAGAGAGACTTTAGTGAATTCAGAATATCGCCGAAGGGTGAGTGCTGAAAGATGTCCGCGGTGGTGAACTCCATCAGCGGCGCCCAATCGATCGGTCGGGGCGCGGAGGGCTCGGAATCTAGAGAGGAGTCCGGCTCCTTGGAGTCACGGGCTTCGCAGAGAATAGGGCTGGTGTTCAGCTCGATTGTCGTAGAGATTGCAGCCCCCGAGGCGGTGTCTAACCACCCATCCTCGGTTGGTGTGATCGGCTCCGAGCTAGGGGTCGGAGCGGACACAGGTGCGGCCTCCAGGGCACTGTTCGGCGGTAGAGCTAATCATGCCCATCGTGATAGTGCGGCGTGCTCGGCTATGGCTCGAATCCGTCGAAGATCAAGTCTCCGCAGATGTCGGCCGTGTAGTTCAAACTTCCAAATCTGACCTGATGGCCAGGGGCGTAGCTTTCGATCTGCTCCAGATGACCAAGAGAATTGGCCCGCAGTGCAAAGCCGCCGAATACGAAGATCTGTCTAGGGAGAAAAGTCTCACCTTTGATCGCATCGCTGTTGATGATCGGAGAAGCCATCGGGCCTAAAAGTGACGACACAGAGGATCTCTCAATGAAAGCACCAATGTCGGTGTCAAAACCGGCGGATCTCGGGTAGGGGGTCCCGAACTGTGCGTCTAGGACGGATGGTAATAGGAGGCAGGGGACACGATGTTTTACCCAGGTTCGGGCCCTCTTGATGGAGGTAAAACCCTACGTCCTGCTTGATTAATATTGATGATATGGGTAGTACAAGAGTAGATCTACCACGAGATCAGAGAGGCTAAACCCTAGAAACTAGCCTATGGTATGATTGTTGTTCGTGCTACAGACTAAAACTCTCCAGTTTATATAGACACCGGAGAGGGCTAGGGTTACACAGAGTCGGTTACAATTGTAGGAGATCTACATATCCGTATCGCCAAGCTTGCCTTCCACGCCAAGGAAAGTCCCTTCCGGACATGGGACGAAGTCTTCAATCTTGTATCTTCATAGTCCAGGAGTCCAACCGAAGGTATAGTCCGGCTATCTGGACACCCCCTAATCCAGGACTCCCTCACACGGGATGCTCTGGTGCAAGGTACTACGATCAGAACAGTTTCTCCGTTGAGCTCCCTTCTTCAGCTTGGAAGAACTCCGCGGCATCGGACACACTGCACGGCAGATCTGCGAAGGCCCCTGGAGAACTCCAAATCCGGGTTAGTAAGAAATACTTATTCTTCATATAATTTCTTTGCATACTAAACGCCTTACCCGCCGCGATCTTCTTGGCCTCCTGGATCTCCTGGAGGGCACCCTGGGATTCAACCCGGGCCGCTTCTGTGCTTTGACGAGCCTTGGAGAGTTCGGTCTCTCGAGCCGAAAAATCGCCCTCCAGGGTCTCATACTTCTTCACCGTGTCCTGGAGATCTTGCTGGACCTCATTCAACCGGGACTTAAGCTTCTTGCGAGCGGCCTGCTCCTTGACAGCTTTCCCCTTGGCTTCGGCCAGGGCCCTCTTCAGGGTCTCTACCTCGGTCGTCGCTCCTACACATATCATGACATTATGGTCAGTATACATCATTTATTCTTTCCGAATACATAGTGAGTCACTGCATACCTTGCTGGTCTTCCAGCTGTTTCCTCGCCTGGCCGAGCTCCTCTTAGGCTCGCTCCAGTCTCCGCTTTAGCCCGGAGACTTCGGTAGTGTGAGAGGTCACGGCCAGCAGCGTCGCCTGCTTATTGACATCCGACACAGTTTGGTTAGTTTCCTGCGAAATTTAATTGATCCTCAGTCTGGTTTTTCTTTCCGAACACTGGACAGTGTCTCAGGGGCTACTGTCTATATTGGGATTTTCCCTGTTACATTGCTTACCTCAAAACCTGTCAGCGGGCCGCTGCAGGCTTCAGTAAGTCCGCTCTTGACAGACTGAACCTTCTCAATCATTGTACCCATAAGGATACAATGTTCTTCCACAATGGAAGCGCCTCGTAGCGCTTCTAGTAGATTTTCCGGTGCCTCTGGTTGGACAGAGGTCACCGGTGGGACAGGCACACCCCCTTCTTTCAAAGGAGGTTGTTCGCCGGATTCCGGAGCCGCATGGGTCTTCGGAATCGTATTCGGTTGGGGGACGAACTGATCGAGGCCCCCAGTCGCCATGGGGATCTTCTCCCCCATGTGTCTGGAAGCCGAGGTCTTGCCTCCTGGCGCCACCACGACGGCCTCCTGAACCTATCCCTAGCCTGGGAAGGTCCTTTGGTACAGCACCTCGTCGTCTCCCTTGGCCTGGGGAGAGTGAGCGGTCAGCGGTGTCTTGCTGGCCATTGCCTTTGAATCCAACGAGCCTCTTGATGAGGATCGCTATGGGTTGTCATGGGCCGGACTACAATAACATGATTAACCATATTAAGACCATAGGGTGGAGAGGCCGGATAAATAGACAAGTACGGGATCTTACTACTCACGATGCGGCCAGGGGCTTGTTCCGGGGGCATCGCTCTGGACTGCTGTCGACGTCCCACGCGGAGCTGTCTGTGAGAGGGCCTTTCCCCTTCTTGGGGACCTCCGCCTCCAGATTTGTAGGGTCCGCCCTCTTCTTCCTCCCCCCATCAGGGGGAGAGTCGCTCTCCTCCTCCTCATCGTCGTCGTCTTTGGCGGCGGAGGAGCGGGTATTGTCTTTGGACGTCCCGTCCGAATTGCGGCACGGGCCACTCCGGACCCCATTGGCCTTCTTCTCCGGCGCCTTATAGGGCGCCGATACCAGCATCTTCGCTAGGCGCGGGATGACTGGTACCTCAGGCAGCGGAGCCAGACACTGAATCCGCTTCGCCCTCTCCATCCATTCCTGAAGAAGCAATGATAATAAAATCTCAAATATCATCCTTGAAACAAGCAAGTAGAGGATGCGTTAAAAAACTTACCTCGCTGGTAGGGTGGTTAATGTCATGCCCGTGGTCTGAGTCTGTGGCTGGCGGTATCTCGTTGCCCTTGAAGAGAAACTTCCAGGCATCTTCATGAGTTGTCTCAAAGAGCCTCTCCAGGGTTTGGTGCTTCTTCGGATTGAACTCCCATAGAGGGCGGTTTCGGCTTTGGCAGGGGAGGATCCGGCGAACCAACATCACTTAGATTACGTCGACGAGCTTGACGTCTTTATCCACCATGCTTTTAATGCACATTTGCAGTGCTATCAGCTCACTGACGAAGACCAATTCAGGCTCTTCTCAACCCAGGAGGTGAGTCGCATCGGAGCGCCAGGGTTGAATTTGGCAGCCGTGGCCCAGGTGGCATCGCGGGGTTCTGTGATGTAGAACCAAAGTTTCTGCCATTCCTTGACAGTCTCCATGAAAGTGCCTTTTGTCCAGGTGACATTGGTCAGCTTACTCACCATGGCGCCTCCGCACACCGCGTGCTTTCCATCCACCACCTATGGCTTCACGTTGAAGACCTTGAGCCACAGCCCTAAGTGGGGTTGGATGCGGAGGAAGGCCTCACACACGACGATGAACGCCGAAATGTTGAGGAAAGAGTTCGGGGCTAGATCATGGAAGTCTAGCCCGTAATAGAACATCAGCCTGCGGACGAAAGGGTGGAATGGAAACCCTAGCCCGCGGAGGAAATGAGGGATGAATACCACCCTCTCGTTGGGCTTTGGTGTGGGGACGACTTGCCCCTTGGCTGGAAGACGGTGGGAAATTTCCTTCGCCAGATACTCGGCCGCCCGAAGCTCAGTAATGTCCTTCTCCTTGATGGAGGATGCCGTCCACTTGCCTTGACCTCCGGATCTGGACATGATTGAGTGCTTTCTCGAGTGGGGAAAGATGAGAACTTGGGCGCTAGAGCTCAAGAGTGAAAGGGCGGAGGAAGAGAGAAGCCGTGGGAGAAGAAGGGTAATCCTTATCCCCTTATAAAGGTAGTGAATATTGAACGCCTCCCCACTCGCCCTAAAACTCACCTATTCCCAAGGGCTGTGTAAATGGCACGGTTGGGTTACCCACGTCCATGTTGATGAGAATCCCGTAATAAGGGGACACGATCTCTGCTTTGACAAGACGTGCCAATGAAAACTACATCTTGAAACGCGAAACGGCAAACAAAAACGGTTTGATATAATGACCAGACAGACGCGATGACATCTTGCAAAAGGTTGTTAGTGGATGAGACTCGTGAAATATTATATTCTCTGCAGTTGTGTGTGGTACTTGTGTTGCAGATCCGGACACATTCGTTTTATCCGAAGACTATCTTGGAGTATCCAGAGAGGGGAACCCGCCTTGCAATGTCGTAGACAATCTGCATGCCGGACACCTCGTCATTGAAGCCTGGTTCAGGGGCTACTGAGGGAGTCCTGGACTAAGGGGTCCTCGGGCGTCTGACCTATTGGATATGGGCCGGACTGATGGGCCGTGAAGATACAAAGACCGAAGACTCTAGGCATGTCTGGATGGGACTCTCCTTGGCATGGAAGGCAAGCTTGGCGACTAAACATGAAGATTCCTTTCTCTATAACCGACCTTGTGTAACCCTAGATCCCTCCTGTGTCTATATAAACCGGAGGGCTAGGTCTGTAGATAGATCTGGATAATCATAGTCATGGTCCGGCTAGGCTTTTAGGGTTTAGCCATTATGATATCGTGGTAGATCAACTCTTGTAACACACATATTCATCAAGATCAATCAAGCAGGAAGTAGGGTATTACCTCCACAGAGAGGGCCGAACCTGGGTAAACATTGTGTCCCCCGTCTCCTGTTTCCATCGATCCTAGACGCATAGTTCGGGACCCCCTACCCGAGATCCGCCGGTTTCGACACCAACAGCGGGCTGCTGACAAAAGTCGTGATGGAGAAAAACAAGCTCTGGGATTCGAATACCCGATTGGGCAAGGAACTGAAAGATGTATGGGCCCAGCTAGCTGACTCCGTAAAGGAGAATAAAAGGCTGCGAGGCGGCATATTTAGTATGTGGTTGAAATTACCTTCGAATAACTCGGAGGCGGAGGGGACTGACAGAGTTATGTCTGCAGGTATGCTGACCGGTCGTCTCGAAGAGGAGAAGTCTGGATTCTCGGGCAATTTGCTACAAGAGCTGTCGCAAGTGCACGAGCAGGCTCGGCAGGCAATGCGAAGTGTTGCCAAGGCCTTATGGCCATCCGCCTCCCCTCCAGGAAAGATGGAGGAGCTTATACATCTGTTCAAGGGAGCGCGGAGGCGCTTTCGGTTGTGGAAGATATCGGCCTGCCGGGAAGGTGCACGAGAATCCTGGGCCATGGTGAAAACACGGTATACCAAGCTTGATCCGAATCATATGGCTCATGTCGGACCTCTAGGGTCAGATGGAAAAGAAGTTCCCGTTAATTTGGTATATGACCAAGTAGAAATAGCCGCCAAGTATTCCCAGCAGGATTGTAAGTTAGACAGCCTGCTGGACGGTATAAAGGAGGAAATTTTTGAGTCCAAATGACTATGTACCTTCCTTGACGTATGTAACTCTAGCTGAATTGTAAAACGATTGTCATGGCATACCTTTTCGCTTCGACCTCTGGACCCGAAGGTGCAAAGTGTTTCCGAATACCTGAGCGGTAAAATAGACCAGGGTATGCGTGGAAACCAGGCGTAGGGGTCATAGTTGCTTGAACAAACAAGTTGTATCCGGCTAGTTATGTTATATTACATTATGTAAGAAACATCTTCCAGAGAGAATAGTTCCATTAAGGGTTCCTTTCCCTGGGTGTGCATGCGTTTAATGTGCATGTCCGAACTGTGATTGAAAAAATCGTAGTATATGTAACTTCTGGGGGTTCACGATGGAGTGAATGCGGAAACATCTTTAATTCACCGACCGAATATGCCCTTAAGAATGCTAGCTTTCGGCTTCAACCAGTCTGAGGTACACATCCGGATGACTCGGCAGTAACAATCACAGAGGTGCTCCCTTTATGCCCTAGCCGAATTAATGGGAATGTAGGGAATAAGCACAGGAGCCAGGCAACCCAGGTTGGCCAAAACTTAAGTCATATCGATGCATATAATGGCGAAGAAAAGGTACATATGGGAAAGGACGCATATGTGATGAGCTTAATGGTCAGAAATTAATAATAGCAAGCTTCTGTCCAAGAAGCCCCCAGGTATAATGGACGTACATATTTGAAGATGTATGCGTCAGGGGTGCACGCTCTAGCCGCATGAAAGCTTTAAAGCTAAAGAGAACAAACGAAAAGAGAGAAATAATAATGGAAACAACAGGAGGAAGGAGACGAACACAGAGTTCAGCGCTAGGCATAGAATCGTCGGAGTCTGGCCGCGTTCCAGGGGTTCGGCTCTAAGCGATTGTCTGACGCATCATGTAGGAGGTACGCTCCTCCGGTGAGAACTTTGTCAATGATGAAGGGACCCTCCCACTTGGGCTTGAGTTTGTCATTTTTCTTCTCCGGCAGGCGTAGGATGAGTTCGCCAACATTATAAGTCTTGGCCCACACTTCTCTGCTTTGATATCTGCGAGCATGTTGTTGATAAATTGCGGAACGGGCTTTTGCGACGTCGCGCTCCTCCTCCAGGGCATCTAAGCTGTCCTGCCGATCAAGCTCGGCCTCTCTCTCTTCATACATGCGCACTCTAGGTGAGTCGTGAATAATGTCGCAGGGTAACACTGCCTCTGCGCCATGCACCATGAAGAAAGGTGTATATCCGGTAGTACGATTGGGCGTGGTCCGCAACCCCAGAGTACGGAGTCGAGCTCCTCAACCCATTGCTTGTATGATTCTTTCAAAGACCGCACTAGTCTAGGCTTGATGCCGCTCATAGTAAGACCATTGGCTCGTCCGACTTGACCGTTTGTTTGTGGATGATAGACAGAGGCGTAATCGAGTTTGATGCCTAGATTAGCGCACCAGGTTTTCACCTCATCGGCTGTGAAGTTGGATCCGTTATCGGTGATGATGCTGTGTGGAACACCATAACAGTGTGCAACACCGGATATGAATTCTATCACCGGCCGTTTTAACTGGTTTGGCCTTATCCACTTGGTGAATTTATCCACCATGACCAGCAGATACTTTTTCTTATGGCTTCCTCCTTTAAGGGGTCCGACCATATCGAGCCCCCAGACCGCGAAAGGCCAAGTGATGGGGATTGTTTGTAAGGCGGTG
Source organism: Triticum aestivum (assembly GCF_018294505.1). Taxonomy (NCBI): domain Eukaryota; kingdom Viridiplantae; phylum Streptophyta; class Magnoliopsida; order Poales; family Poaceae; genus Triticum; species Triticum aestivum. The sequence continues at coordinate 574,233,431 of NC_057797.1, forward strand.
GGAGGCATATGGCTTTGGTTGGCGAAGAGTTGGCATCCGACGCAACGTTGGACAAGGTCCTGTGCATCTGCTCGGGCCGTCGGCCAATAAAAACTTGTACGGAAGGCCTTGCTAACAAGGGCCCGAGCTGCAGCATGGTGCCCGCCGAGACCAGCGTGAATTTCAACCAGAAGCTGTTGCCCCTCTTCCTCGGAGATACATCTTTGAAGGACTCCGGTAGCGCTTTTCTTGTAGAGCTCTCCACCGTGAACCTTGTAGGCCTTCAAACGCCAGACAATGCGGCAGGCCTTGTTCTGATCCTCAGGGAGTTCCTTCCTATTGAGGTAGGCTAAGAAGAGTTCGGTCCATGGGGCAATGACTGCCATAATGAAATGGGCTGACGGTGTTATTTTGGTGGCTGAGCCCCCGATGATATTGGTGTGTTCAGAATTTGGGGTTGTGTGCGGATCCGGACTGGTATTGCTGCTCTCCCCTTGCCACACCATGGATGGCTTAAAAAGCTTTTCCAGAAAGATGTTGGGTGGGACGGGGTCGTGCTTGGCGCCGATGCGAGCAAGGACGTCCGCCGCTTGATTACTTTCTCGGGCCATGTGATGAAACTCGAGCCCCTCGAACCGGGCCGACATTTTTAGGACGGCATTACGATACGCTGCCATCTTCGGATCTATGGCATCGAAGTCTCCATTTATTTGAGATATTGCGAGGTTTGAGTCCCCGCGCACTTCCAGGCATTGTATGCCCATGGAGACGGCAACCAAAGACCATGCAATAAGGCCTCATATTCGGCTGCGTTGTCGGAGTCTGTGTATAATATTTGGAGTATGTATTGGACGACGTCTCCAGTGGGGGACGTTAAAACGATGCCCGCTCCTAGCCCTGCCAGCATTTTGGAACCATCAAAATACATAACCAAGTTGGAATATGTGTCGTACTCTTTAGGGAGTTCGGCCTCTATCCATTCGGCGACGAAGTCAGCCAGTACTTGGGATTTAATGGCTTGACGCGGTTTGTATGTTATGTCAAATGGAAGGAGCTCAATGGCCCATTTGGCAATCCATCCCATGACATCGCGGTTGTTTATCATGTCATTGAGTAGTACTTCAGAGGCCTCCGTGATCGAACACTCCTGGAAGTAGTGTCATAGCTTTCGGGATGCCATGAAGACCCGTATGCTATCTTTTGATAATGAGGGTACTGGGATTTGCAAGGTGTGAGGACAATGGATACGTAGTATACTGGCTTCTAAAGCGGAAATTTGTGTTCATCCTGCTCTCACTCAACGACGAGCACGGCGCTCACCACCTGGTGTGTTGCCGATATGTATAATAACATAGGTTCGCCGACATTAGGCGCGGTCAGGATTGGATTGCTTGCTAGAAGGGTTTTTATTTCTTCCAGTCCAACCATTGCCGCATCCGTCCACTCAAAGTGATCCGTGCGCGCAGAAGGCGATAGAGTGGCAATGCCTTTTCTCCCAATTTGGAGATAAAGCGGCTTAGAGCTGCCACGCAACCGGTGAGTTTTTGGACCTGCCTAAGGTCCGTTTGCGTAGCCAATTGTAACAAAGCTTGGATTTTGGATGGATTTGCTTCAATTCCTCTATTGGAAACAATGAAGCCCAGCAGTTTTCCTGCAGGGACGCCAAAAGCGCACTTTTCTGGATTGAGCTTGATGTCATATGCACGGAGGTTGTCAAATGTGAGACGTAAATCATCTATGAGTGTTTCAACGTGCCTAGTTTTGATGACGACATCATCCACATATGGTTCAACTGTCTTGTCGATCTGTTTCTCCAGGCATGTTTGAATCATGAGTTGGTAGGTGGCGCCGGCATTTTTGAGCCCGAAGGGCATGGTGTTGAAGAAGAATGGCCCATATGGGGTAATGAATGTTGTTGCGACTTGATCGGACTCCTTCATTTTAATTTGATGGTATCCGGAATATGCGTTGAGGAAGCACAATGAGTCGTGTCCTGCGGTAGCATCAATGATCTGGTCGATGCGGGGGAGGGGGAAGGGATCCTTGGGGCAAGCCTCATTGAGGTCTGTGAAATCGACGCACAGGCGCCAGGACTTGTCTTTCTTTGGCACCATCATCAGGTTTGCCAGCCCGTCCGAGTGTTTTATTTCTTTGATGAATCCGGCCTCGATTAGTTTGGCTAGCCCCTCCCCCATAGCTTGATGTTTGGGTTCGGAAAAGCAATGCAGTGCTTGCTTGACCGGTTTATATCCCCTTAATATATTGAGGCTATGTTCAGGCAACTTGCGTGGGATTCCTGGCATATCAGAAGGGTGCCAGGCGAATATATCCCAGTTCTCGCGCAGGAACTCTCGTAGCGCGGCGTCAACCGTTGGGTCTAGTTGTGCTCCAATAGATGCTATCTTCTTGGGGTCCGTTGGATGGACTTGGAATTTGAATATTTCTTCTACCAGTTTGAAGGAGGTGGATTTGGGTCATTTGTCTAGGATCACATCGTCCCTGTCCACCGTGGAGCGTAGTATGGTTAATTCTTTGGCCGCGAGTGATGAAGCTATGTACCTAGGGTAGGGTCATGGACCTGTCCAGCATACCCTCCCCGAGGACATCTTTACAAAGAATCAGAAGCAGTCGAAGAGAAAATATCATCCACTCGACCATGAAGATGTGTTCACTCGACTTCCTTGAAGACACTCGACCACCTTGAAGACACTCGACCACCAGAAGACGAGAAGCCCTCCACTCTGCAACGGTCACGACTTAAACCATAGCATTATGGGCATTTATAACACTTTATTGTAGACGTTACCAGTAACTCCCCACCTTTATGAACATTGAACCCTGTGTAACGGAGGGGAGCTGGGGTCCTGGAGCACTCTATATAAGCCACCCCCCTCCTCTGGGACAGGGGTTGGCACTTTTGTAAACACACACACACATATAATCCAGTCGATCGCCTCAGGGCACCAAGACGTAGGGCTGTTACTTCCTCCGAGAAGGGTCTGAACTCGTAAAACTCATGTGTACAACTACTCCATAGCTAGGATCTTGCCTCCTCATACCTACCCCCACTCTACTATCAGTCTTAGATCCATGACAGTTGGCGCCCACCGTGGGGCAGGTGTCTTAGCGACTTATTGGAGAAGTTGCAATTTTTCCGATCCCCATCATCATGGTTCCAGGCGGAGGTTTGGCTGAGGGCCGCGAGATCCGTCTCGGCGCGCTCGTGTTTGTCGCCGACGAATCCGCTTGGCTTCAGGAGGCACCACTCGACGTAGGTGCGCTCCCCGACCGCGGGGCGATGCACTTTCACGCGTGCGTCCGCGGCGTCCTCCTGCAGCAACCGTCGACCCAGTACCAATCGACTCCTATGGCTTTCCCCCTCCCTGCGACCCACCAAAACAAGCGCACCGGCCGGTTGAGGGCTCAACGGTGGGTGAAGCATGCGGTGGCCCGCCAGTCGGCCACCCCTCAAGTCGCGGCGCTCGAGCCCGACGAGTCTCTCTATGGCCTGTTCGATCTGTCGACTGGCTCCGTAGAGACTGCATCCGAGTGCGGCAGCAATGACTCAGCAGTGGAAGTCCTGATAGTCAATGGACCACGCGGTCCTCCTGGCTTCGATCGTGAAGACGGAGGTGACGGGAACGGCGATCCGTCGCGCGTTCATGAGGAGTACCGCCCCGAGCCTCTATCCTCGCAGCAGAGAGAAGAACTTCGTCGCCAAAACATGGATGCCCTGCATACTCCTATAGTTGGAGAAACGCCCGAGGCCCAGGCCTTGGAACAGGCTCGCTTGGCCAATCTGGCAGAGCGCACTCGGCTGGAGAACCTATAGCGCGCACTCGACGATCGCGCTCGTCAACGTGCTCCTGAGTCCAGCCGACGCCAACTTTTTCCACCTCCAGCTTAGGTATACCGAACACCGATCCAAAACCTAGCAGCTGCGGCCCGAATAGCAGAGTCGATTCAACCTTCCCAGTCAGAAGCTGGCCGAGGTCTAGCACAGATCAGGGCCTTGCTCCGGGCAGCAGGAGAGTAGAATACAGCCGTGTCTCAGTCGCGGGATAGGATCCATAGCAGATATGTGGTCGCAGATACGGTCCAGTCGGCCCATTGCCCGAGATCACCCCCGAGGCGTGAGGGACATGGAGAGCGGCGTGATCAGTACAGAAACCAGGAGCAGTATGATCATCGAGCCGATCGCGATGATCGCCATCGAGCGCCCACGCCTCCTCCAAGGAGTAGGTCGTACGTGTCGCGGCCACATGAAGACAGGCGCCCTAACAGCGTCGGAAGAGGTATTCCAGTCAACCCCAGGGAGCCAGGCTTTGATGCGAGATCTATTCTCGTACAAGGCTTGGTCGATAGAAACAGAGCTCAGCGAGATGGCCATGATAGAGGCCCACAAACCAGCAACAGGGTGCATGTCTCTAGCCCAGAGTGCTTCAACAGATCTATCAGAGCTGCAGTGATTCCCCCCAACTTCAGGTTGGCGACTGGAGTCAGTAAGTTCACCGGAGAGTCCAAGCCTGACACCTGGCTCGAAGACTACCAAGTGGCTATCCAGATTGGTGGCGGCAATGATGAGGTGGCCATGAAACACCTTCCTCTGATGTTGGAGGGCTCAGCTAGGGCGTGGCTAAATCGGTTGGCGCCTGGCAGCATCTATACTTGGGAAGATCTCACCCGAGTGTTTGTCAGAACGTTTGAGGGTACTTGCAAGCGGCCAGCAGGTTTGACAGAATTACAGTGTTGCGTCCAGAAACCGAATGAAACTTTGAGAGATTATATCCAGAGGTGGATCACCCTGCACCACATGGTGGAAGATGTGTCTGATCATCAGGCAATTTGTGCTTTCAAGGAAGGTGTCAGGTACGGAGAGTTGAATCTGAAATTCGGTCGGACAGGAAATATGACTTTGACTCGGATGATGGAAATCGCCACCAAGTATGCCAATGGTGAAGAGGAGGAGCGACTGCGGAGCGGCAAGCACAAAGCAGTCGCCCACGAAGCCGGAGGAGGAAACTCCAGTCGGAAACAAAAATGCAAGGCCGAACCAGCTGCTCCGGGTGAGGCCTTGGCTGTGGTTCAAGGAAAGTTCAAGGGGAAGCCCAAAGGGCCGTGGAACCCCAAGAAAGTAAAAGATCAGGATGGAAATGACGTGTTGGATCTGCCATGCCATATCCACACCAAAAAAGACGAAGAAGGTAATTTCATTTACCCGAAGCATACCACTCGACAGTGTCGACTCCTAATCCAGTAGTTCCGAGAGAAACAGCCCAAGGAAAATGAGAAGGAGGCAGACAAGGCTGAGAGTGAAGGGGAAGATGATGATGGTTATCCTCACGTGAATTCCACTCTGATGATTTTTGCTAATGTTGAAAACAAGAGTCGATTGAAAGTCATCAACAGAGAAGTGAACATGGTCGCTCCGGCGACACCCAATTACTTGAAATGGTCGCAGACTGCCATTACGTTCGACCAGTCTGATCACCCAGTGCACATCACCACCCCTGGGAGGCAAGCGCTGGTGGTCGACCCGGTGGTCGAAGGCACTCGACTGACAAAGGTCCTGATGGACGGTGGCAGTGGCCTGAACATTCTGTATGCAGAAACGTTGAAAGGAATGGGCATTCTGATGTCCAGACTCAGTGAAAGCCACATGAGTTTCTATGGGGTCATCCCAGGCAAGAAGGCTGCGTCCCTCGGTCAGATTGCACTCGACGTGGTTTTCGGTGATGCCAAAAATTACCGCAAAGAAAAGTTGACGTTTGAAGTTGTGGATTTTTAGAGTGTGTATCATGCAATTCTGGGCAAGCCAGCTTATGCACGATTCATGGCTCGACCTTGTTACGTGTACCTCAAACTGAAGATGCCTGGTCCTAGAGGAGTGATCACTATCTCTGGTAATCGGAAGAAGGCAGAAGAGTGTTTCCAGAAGGGCTCAAAGATCGCTGATGCCCAGATGGCCGTGGCAGAATTGCAAGAATACCAGAAAAATGTAGACCCAAGTGACTTGTTGCGGGCCAAGAAGCCATCCACGGATTCAGCATTCCAGTCATCTGGCGAGACGAAGTCTGTTCACATTCACCCGACGGACCCCAATGCAGCTCCAACCCACATTTCGCCCACACTCGACTCCAAATAGGAAGAAGCGCTCATCCAATTCCTCCGTGAGAACTGGGACATCTTTGCATGGAAGCCTTCTGACATGCCAGGTGTTCCCAGGGGACTGGCTGAGCATCGTTTGCGAGTCGACCCAAAAGTGAAACCAGTCAAAGAGCATCTTCGACGGTCTGCCGTCCAGAAAAGAAAAGCAATTGGCGAAGAGGTGGCTCGGCTTTTGGCAGCTGAGTTTATCCGAGAGATTTACCACTCCGAGTGGTTAGCCAATGTTGTCATGGTCCCAAAGAAAGATGACTCACTCTGCATGTGCATCGATTTCAAGCATATCAATCGGGCCTGCCCGAAAGATCACTTCCCTCTCCCTTGCATCGATCAGATAGTCGACTCGACTGCTGGGTGTGAGCGTTTGTCCTTTTTGGATGCCTACTCCGGGTACCACCAGATCCATCTGTACGGACCCGATGAAATAAAGACAGCTTTTATCACCCCGTTCGAGTGCTTCTGTTATGCACAATGCCATTCGGCTTGAAGAATGCCGGAGCCACATTTATGCGAATGATTCAGAACTGCCTGCTCACTCAGATCAGTCGGAATGTGGAAACATACATGGATGACATTGTGTTCAAGTCACGTAAAGGTTCTGACCTGCTGACCGACCTCGCCGAAACCTTTGCCAACCTCAGAAGGTATGATATCAAGCTCAATCCATCAAAGTGCACGTTTGGAGTTCCAGGCAGAAAGTTACTCGGTTTTCTTGTTTCCGAACGAGGAATCGATGCTAACCCAGAGAAAGTAGGTGCTATACTTCGGATGAAACGCCCTGTGCTTGTGCATGATGTCCATAAGCTTACTGGTTGCTTGGCCGCCCTAAGTCGATTCATTTCTCGCCTCGGTGAAAAGGCCCTGCCTCTTTACCGCCTTATGAAGAAATCAGATGCGTTCGAGTGGACTCCAGAAGCTGATACAGCATTTGCAGAGCTAAAATCCCTGCTTTCCACCCAGCCGGTGCTTGCTGCTCCAATCAGCAAAGAGCCTCTTTTGCTTTATATAGCAGCCACTGGACAAGTCGTCAGTACAGTACTTACGGTCGAGCGGGAAGAAGAAGGAAAAGCGTACAAAGTTCAACGCCCAGTTTATTATATTTCTGAAGTCCTGACCCCGTCAAAGCAGAGATATCCTCACTATCAGAAGCTTGTCTATGGAATTTACATGACCACGAAGAAGGTTGCACACTACTTCTCATATCACTTTGTTACAGTCATCAGCGACGTTCCATTGTCAGAGATTCTGCACAACAGGGATGCAACTGGTCGAGTGGCAAAATGGGCGATTGAACTCCTTCCCTTGGATATCAAGTTTGAGGCAAAGAAAGCTATCAAGTCCCAAGCAATAGCAGATTTCCTCGCTGAGTGGATCGAACAGCAACTGCCGACTCAAGTTCACTCGGAGCACTGGACCATGTTCTTTGACGGATCCAGGATGTTGAACGGTTCTGGTGCTAGAGTAGTTCTGGTATCCCCCCGAGGAGACAAGCTCAGATATGTCCTCCAGATTCACTTTGATTCCTCCAACAATGAAGCAGAGTATGAAACACTCCTGCATGGGTTGCGCATGGCCATCTCACTCGGCGTCCGTTGCCTCATGGTCTATGGCGACTCAGATTTGGTAGTTAATCAAGTGATGAAGGAGTGGGACGTCAAAAGCCCAGCCATGACTGGTTACTGCAACGCGGTGAGAAAGCTTGAGAAGAAGTTCGAGGGGTTAGAACTCCACCACATCCCCCGATTGAAAAATCAAGCAGCTGATGAATTGGCAAAGATAGGTTCCAAGAGAGAGGCCATTCCCAGCAATGTGTTCTTGGAGCATATTCACACGCCGACAGTTCAGGAAGACCCTTTCATTAAAGAGCCCCCACAACCCAAGAGCGCCACAGATCTGACTGAAGTCGAGGTCCCAGCTGTGGTCGACCTAATCATGGAGGTTCTGGCCATTACTCCCGACTAGACGGTGCCCTACATTGCGTACATCCTCAGGAAAGAGCTCCCAGAGGATGAAGAAGAAGCTCGACAAATCGTCCGCCGATCTAAAGCTTTTATTGTGATAAGAGGGCAGCTGTTCAGAGAAAGTGTGACTGGAGTCGGTCAGAAGTGCATAACACCAGAAGAAGGTCGAATGATCCTCAATGACATCCACTCGAGGACCTGTGGTCACCATGCGTCCTCTCGGGCCATCGTGGCTAAAGCATACCGAGCTGGATTCTATTGGCCACGAGCAAATGAGATGGCGAAAGATATAGTCGACAGATGTGAAGGCTGTCAATTTTACTCCGATATGTCTCACAAGCCAGCGTCAACCCTGAAGACCATCCCCCTCGTCTGGCCCTTCGCTATTTGGGGACTGGATATGGTTGGACCGCTGAGGACCGGCAGAAGCGGCTTCACTCACGTGCTCGTTGAAGTCGACAAGTTTACCAAATGGATCGAAGCCAAACCCATCAAGAACCTTGACGCTAGCACCGCTGTCAGTTTTATCAAAGAATTGACGTTCCGATATGGAGTCCCACACAACATCATCTCGGACAATGGATCGACCTTCGATTCCGATGAGTTCAGAATTTTCTGCGCCTCTTAGGGCACTCGAGTCGACTATGCTTCTGTTGCTCACCCACAGTCGAACGGACAAGCAGAAAGATCCAATGGCCTAATTCTCAAAGGACTGAAGCCCCGACTGATGCGTGATCTCAAACACGTAGCAGGTGCTTGGGTTGATGAACTTCCGTCAGTTCTGTGGGGTTTAAGGACAACTCCTAATCGATCGACTGGAAGAACTCATTTCTTCTTAGTCTATGGAGCCGAAGCTGTTCTGCCAAGTGACTTGCTCCACAACGCACCCCGAGTTGAACTCTTCTTCGAAGCAGAAGCAAAGCAAGCCCGGCAAGATTCAGTCGATCTCTTAGAGGAGGAAAGAGAGATGGCCTTGATCCACTCAACAATTTATTAGCAAGATTTGCGTCGATTCCACGCCAGGAATGTGAGGGGTCGGGCCTTTCAAGAAGGAGACTTGGTTCTTCGAGTGGATCAGCAGAAACCACACAAGCTTGCTCCAACTTGGGAAGGCCCCTTCATCATCACCAAAGTTCTCCACAATGGAGCATACCATCTTTATAGTATCGACCATCAGAAAGACGAGCCACGGGCTTGGAATACGGAGCTGCTCCGCCCCTTTTATACTTAAACACTCGTTCAAATAAAATGTAATAAGCAACACCTTTTGTAATTCGTTTATCAAAGACAAGAGCTTACGGTTCTCTCATTCCATTGTGTTGTTCTTATTTACTCCTGAAATCCCCCAGTGGGTGGGCTTAGTCGCGAATCCGTTCCGCCTAAGTTCGAAAAAATCCTACCGAGTGAAGAGCAATCCTTCCACTCGGGGGCTTAGCTGCAGTCGAGCACTCGCCTAAGTTCTCTCACTAAGGGGCTTAACGGCAGTCCAGCACTCACCTAAGTTTGGAAAAATCCTACCGAGTGGAGAGCAATCCTCCCACTCAGGGGCTTAGCTGCAGTCGAGCACTCGCCTAAGTTCTCTCACTAAGAGGCTTAACGGCAGTCCAGCACTCGCCTAAGTTTGAAAAAATCCTACCGAGTGGAGAGCAGTCCTCCCACTCGGGGTACTAGCTGCAGTCGAGCACTCGCCTAAGTTCTCTCACTAAGAGGCTTAACGGCAGTCCAGCACTCGCCTAAGTTTGAAAAAATCCTACCGAGTGGAGAGCAGTCCTCCCACTCGGGGGATTAGCTGCAGTCGAGCACTCGCCTAAGTTCTCTCAATAAGAGGCTTAACGGCAGTCCAGCACTCGCCTAAGTTTGAAAAAATCCTATCGAGTGGAGAGCAGTCCTCCCACTCGGGGGCTTAGCTGTAGTCGATCACTCGCCTAAGTTCTCTCAATAAGAGGCTTAACGGCAGTCCAGCACTCGCCTAAGTTTGAAAAAATCCCACCGAGTGGAGAGCAATCCTCCCACTTGGGGGCTTAGCTGCAGTCGAGCACTCGCCTAAGTTCTCTCACTAAGAGGCTTAACGACAGTCCAGCACTCGCCTAAGTTTGAAAAAATCCTACCGAGTGGAGAGCAGTCCTCCCACTCGGGGGCTTAGCTGCAGTAGAGCACTCGCCTAAGTTCTCTCACTAAGAGGCTTAACGGCAGTCCAGCACTCGCCTAAGTTTGAAAAATCCTACCGAGTGGAGAGCAGTCCGCCCACTCGGGGGCTTAGCTGCAGTTGAGCACTCGCCTAAGTTCTCTCACTAAGAGGCTTAACGGCAGTCCAGCACTCGCCTAAGTTTGGAAAAATCCTACCGAGCAGAGAGAAATCCTCCCACTCGGGGGCTTAGCTGCAGTCCAGTACTCGCCTAAGTTTGAGACCCATCCCTATTCGCAAGGACGACGAGGTGCAGGTCAACTGCCACCTTCTCCTTCGGAGCTGCGGCACTAATACAACGTCCGCTCCATCCCTATCCACAAGGACAACGAGGTGCAGGTCGACTGCCACCTTCTCCTTCGGAGTTGCGGCACAAATACAACATCCGCTCCATCCCTATCCGCAAGGACAACGAGGTGCAGGTCGACTGCCACCTTCTCCTTCGGAGCTGCGGCACTAATATAACGTCCGCTCCATCCCTATCCGCAAGGACGACGAGGTGCAGGTCGACTGCCACCTTCTCCTTCGGAGCTGCGGCACAAATACAACGTCCGCTCCATCCCTATCCGCAAGGACGAAGAGGTGCAGCAAGAAAAGTCCATCCGAAGGCAAACACAAGCACATTCGGAGATAAACCAAATTCAGATAAATACTAAAAGGTTCCAAGCAGCGAATCAAAAGTACTCGGGCACCAAGCCCGAAGGAGTTTAACGGTTATAGAAACCACTAGGCATTCCGAGGCAAATTTAAAGCAAATCCAAGTTTCATAAGATTGTTCACTCAGCCGGAGGAGGACTGGCAGGCTCCACGAATGAGTCTAGATCGATCCCATCAGCGATCCAAGTGGCGGCAGCAATGAAAGTCTCCATGAAGGACTGGAAGTCGTGCTTTTTGGTGTTAGCGACTTTGATCACAGCCAGCTTGTCTTCACGAACCTCCTTGCAATGCACTCGCACCAGGGACAGCGCCACGTCAGCACCACACCGGGCGGAGGATTTCTTCCATTCTTGCACTCAGTCAGGGATCTTGTTCAGTTGAGTCATCAGAGATTCCAGATCATTCTGAAGTGTCTCCTCGGGCCAAAGCGTCGAGTCGATTCGAGAGACAACCTCCTTCAGGCGTGCGAGTAGCTTGTGGCGCTGGCGATACGGGACTCCAGTCGGAGCGCGTTCATCGCAGTTTCGTCACAGACCAGGGAAGCGATAGGGTCCAAACCCGTCTCGACCCTCCCAGTTTCTTCGTCAAAGTCTTGACAAAGTTCTGCAGCCAAAAGTCAGTTCAATCAACCGAGCAAAATCCGATGGCAAACATCAACACAGTCGGATTAAAAGAAATACCTCCCAGCACGAGATAAAGCTTCTTGGCGAGGGTCCTTAGATAAGCTTCTGTGTCGTTCCTCTTGCGGATCGCAGACTCCAACTTTTTGTTCAGGGCGATCTTATCCTTCTTCAGGCTGGTCACTTCGTGGTTAGCTTCATTAAGACAAGATGTCAGTCTAGTCAACTCTCCTTCAAGCGTTCCGACTGAAGCAAGCTTCTTCTCTGTGAGAGCGGTTTTGTCTTGGGCTGCTTTTTGCGCGGCGGCGAGGTCCGAGTCCTTCTTGTCCAGAGCCAACTTCATTTTCTCTGCAAAAGAAATAATCGAATCAAAAAAGAGATCAAAGAGATATATTGAAATTCAGTCGGCAATCAGTTACCTTCCATACCAGCGGCCTCGTCTTGAGCCTTTTTCAGATTTTGTTGAGCCAATTCCAAGTCTAAGTTGAGTTGCCTCTGCTTCTCTTCGAGTTCGGCAAACTTGGAGATAAGAGTACAAGACTTCTGCAGGAGGCAAGAGACAGGTCAATCGATAGGTTCGAAAGCAGTTCATTTCCGAATGAATAAAACCTAAAGAAGTAGACAACAAGCTGTTCAGACCCCAGTCGACTGCCAGCAGTCAACCGCGGTCTCGGGGACTACACCCAGTGGGTGCACTTGGCGTGCCCCCACCGGTTCTGATCCCACTCGCCCGACCCGCCGGAGTTGAGTGCAAGGAGTAAAAGAGAGAGAGAGAGAGAGAGAGAGAGAGAGAGAGAGAGAGAGAAAGAGAGAAAGAGAGAGAGAACAATTGTGCCATCAAGAAAAGAAGAACTCAGACCACAGTCGACTGCCAGCAGTCGACCGTGGTCTCGGGGACTACACCCAGTGGGTGCACTTGGCGTGCCCCCACCGGTTCTGATCCCACTCGCCTAGACCGAGTGGAAGAGCGAAACTACCAAAAACGACAGCAACACCCAATGGGTGCTCTAATTCAACGCGAACAACAGGAGATTGTGCAGAAGAAGATTTTTCAAGAACAAAAACAGTCGGAAAGTCTACTCACCTCGACGTTGGCCCGAAGAGCGGCACTAGCATCGTAGGCATTTTTCGAGAACAAAAACAGTCAGAAAGTCTACTCACCTCGACGTTGGCCCGAAGAGCGGCACTAGCATTGTAGGCAGCTTGACTGCTCTCGTGCACTATCTTCACCCGCTCCATCATCATATCAGCCTGTCGGATGGCTTCCGCAGCCGCTTCCGACTGGTTGTCTGGGACGGGGTAGCTGGTGAAAAAATGTGCAGACGACCCAGGTGCAGCTGCTTGAGGCTCCGCGGTGTGGAGTTGGATAGTTGAAGGAACCACAGGCGCGGTCGACCGCGTGGGGTGCCCACTCAGCAAGGGTGCAGCGAACGTCACAGCGGCCCTGCCCGCATCTTCAGCTTGACAGACGGGAGGCGTTGCAGTTGGTTCCTGCCAAGCCACCCTGCCAGCTGTTACCTTCTTCCTCTTCCTAGGCTTAGGAGCCACATCTTCGTCGTCATCCAGAAGGTCAATGATGTTGGGTCGAGCTGCAAGACAGAACATTCGACCCCAAGTGAACCACTCGACCCTAAAAGGATCAAGAATCGAAATTGCAAGAGTTCATACCTGGGTTAGAGGTCACCGCATCCTTCATTTCCTCGTCCCGGTACTGGTATGAAGAGGTCCCTGACTTAGCAGCACTGCAAAGGCCCTTATTCGATCGGTTACACCCAGTTAATTGAATCCACATAAAGGACAAGTCAGATGGTTACCCAGAGATAGTAGGAACGGTCACTTTGATCCAAGGCAAAGCTTTGGGCGGTTTGGAAGAGATGGCTTTCGGCACTTTCAGCGCTGGAAGCGGTGCGACCTTGGATTGCTTTGGAGGCTTCTCAGTCGCCGTCGGGGAAGACGTCTGGGGCTCTTCGAGGATTGCCCGATCGGCGCAGCCCAAGTCTGGAGCGTGTGCCGGGTCATGAGTGTGCTTGGACCTCCTCTCCCTGCGAGGAGGCGAGTCGACTTCTTCCTCATCGGTCGATTCATCGCTCTCCTCGTCCTCCTCGGCTTCCGAATGCTCCTCGCCGCTCTCGCGCCCGCTCCCTTCTTCTTCAGCGCCGGGGTCCTGCACTCCGTTGGGCATCGAGTACATTTCAATGAGGGCCTGAAAGGATAACAATCAAAAGACATTCAGTCGACCACAAACGGGACATCACATGGTGAATCGGAAAGATACTTGATAAAACAGAAATATACCTGCTCCGGCTGGCGCGAGTTGTCGAATGGAATCATCCTCCTGGATCCCCGAGGGTTGTCTTTATTGCCAGTGATTCCCCTCAACCAGTTCTCCAAGATATCCTCACTGGCCTCCTCCGGGTGGATCCGACTGGTATCTTCGAGCCCAGAGTACATCCACATCGGATGGTCGCGCGCCTGAAGAGGTTGGATGCATCGATCGAGAAAGACCTCTAGCAGATCCATCCCGGTCACTCCGTCGCGGACAAGCTGGACGACCCGTTCGACCAGCTCCTTGACCTGCGCCTTCTCTTTTGGAACTACCTTCAGGGGAGCAGGCTTCTCCACTCGAGCCAAGGAGAAAGGAGGAAGTCCAGTCGACTGGCCAGGGGTTGGCTGATCCTTGCAGTAAAACTAAGTCGACTGCCAGCCCCGGACCGAGTCAGGAAGGATCATCGCTGGGAAAGTACTCTTGCTCCTCATCTGGATCCCCAGACCACCGCACATCTAGATCACCCGCGTCCTCTCGTCACTCGACTTGGCCTTTTTGACCTACTGGGAACAGCAAGTGAAGATGTGTTTGAAAAGCCCCCAGTGCGGTCGACAGCCCAAGAAGTTTTCGCACATGGACACGAAAGCGGCCAGATAGACTATGGTGTTCAGAGTGAAATGGTGGAGCTGAGCCCCAAAGAAGTTCAAAAAACCCCGGAAGAAAGCGTGGGGAGGCAGCGAGAATCCGCGATCTACGTGGGTTGCTAAGAGGACACACTCACCCTCTCTAAGCTGCGGCTCAGTTTCGTCCCCCGGGAGCCGAGCCGACTTGTGGGGGATCAATCCCCCCTCCACCAGGTCGTCGAGGTCGTCCTGCGTGATTGCCGAGCGGATCTAGTCGCCCTGGATCCAGCCCGCCGGCAAGTCGGACCTCGACGAGGATCCGCCCTGGCTGGTCCGCTTGCCCTTCGCCTTCGCGGTCGCCTTCTTCGCGCATTCCAGCGGCACCGTCTTATCCTTCCCCATGGTGGCAGATCGAGCTCGAGTGGAGGTCCAGCGATGAGGAGGAAGCGAGAGTGGCGGAGAGATCGGGAGAAAGAGAAGAGAGAATGGTGGCGTGCAGAGCAGAGGCTTGGCCCGGGACCTTTTATAAGACCTTCCGCCGAGTGGCTGACTAGTGGACCCAAGTGATCTAAACAAATCCCACAACAGTCGCGCGCGCAGTACGTGGCGAAAAAGGTTGCGCGGGGATCGAGGAGACTTACCTAATCTGTCCCGATGACCTCGTTTCCTCCCGTCTGGCGTGCTTCCCAAAATTCGAATCCCGCGAGATCCGCGGAGAGCGGAACAACCTGTCAGACTGAAGACAAACACCCTCTACATCATCATTCGGAATTCAACCATGAAAGTTCACTCGACAACAACCAAGAATGGACCAAGGTGACTGAGAAAGGAGTCGACGTCGTCTCCTCAACTCATTGTTTCAGGATAAGGCATATTCATAGCACAAAGAGTGGGTCGAAAGTGTTCTCAACCCCTTCCTCATTCGAACCCTGATCCATTCGGGGGCTAATGATGAAGCTATGTACCTAGGGTAGGGTCATGGACCTGTCCAGCATACCCTCCCCGAGGACATCTTTACAAAGAATCAGAAGCAGTCGAAGAGAAAACATCATCCACTCGACCATGAAGATGTGTTCACTCGACTTCCTTGAAGACACTCGACCACCTTGAAGACACTCGACCACCAGAAGACGAGAAGCCGTCCACTCTGCAACGGTCACGAATTAAACCATAGCATTATGGGCATTTATAACACTTTATTGTAGACGTTACCAGTAACGCCCCACCTTTATGAACATTGAACCCTGTGTAACGGAGGGGAGCTGGGCTCCTGGCGCACTCTATATAAGCCACCCCCCTCCTCTGGGACAGGGGTTGGCACTTTTGTAAACACACACACACACACGTATAATCCAGTCGACCGCCTCAGGGCACCGAGACATAGGGTTGTTACTTCCTCCGAGAAGGGCCTGAACTCGTAAAACTCGTGTGTACAACTACTCCATAGCTAGGATCTTGCCTCCTCATACCTACCCCCATTCTACTGTCAGTCTTAGATCCACGACGGCGAGGGCTTCAGATAATGCCTCGAGGGCCAGAGATGCGGTTTTATTTTCAGCGCGAAGTGCTATGTTCAGATCACTGGCGAGAGTGATTATGCCATTGGGCCCAGGCATCTTAAGCTTCATGTATCCGTAATGAGGTACGGCTTGGAAGCGTGTAAATGCATCTCGCCCCAAGAGGGCGTGATATCCGTTGTTGAAAGGGGCCACTTGGAAGGTTATCTCTTCGGACCGATAATTCTCCGGCGTGCCGAATACCACGTCAAGTGTGATTTTTCCTGCACATCGTGCCTACCGACTGGGAATGATTCGTCAGAAGGTCGTGTTGCTTTGCTCGATGCGGTTCCTGTCTATTTCCATTTTGTGGAGTATATCCTCATAGACGAGGTTTAGTCCGCTGCCTCCGTCCATGAGAACCTTGGTGAGCCGAAAGCCGTCCACGATTGGGCTGAGGACCAAGGCGGCTGGTGCTCGGACTGTCCTATATTTTGGCACATCGCCGGCGTTAAAAGTTCTAGCCATGTCGTTCCAAGGGTTTATTGATGTGATTTGGCAGACTTCGGCGAGTTCGCGGAGTGCCCTTTTGCGCCTATTGTTTGAAGCAAATGTCTCGAAGACCGTCAATACTTTGAGGTCGTCGTCTTCTAGGGGGTGTTGTTCTGGGGTATTCCTAGTGAGGATATCTTCACCACTCTTGGCCACTTGTCGGAGTATCCAACATGCTCTAAGGTTGTGGGTTGGTATGTTATCCGGTGTTGTGTGTATTTTGCATGGCCCATCGAGCCATCCTTCCAGAATGGTTCCGCGCCTCGTAAAGGGCTTATATTTCTTTACTATTGGTCCAGGCGTGCCGTGAGGGTGCGCCCTTTTTGCCTGAACGAGGGGTTGAGTGGGGACCGATGGTTCCCAACGGGCTGCCTGAGTTTTCCAGGTGCTTTCCATTGCACCATACTTCTGTATGATAGTTGCCAAGTCAGCGAAGTGTAATATGTTATGGCGGTTAATGGCGCTAAGGATTCCCTCGTCCATGCAATTGTTGCGAAATGCTGAGATCGCATCTTCGTCGCGGCAATCTTCAATCTTGTTTTTCACAAGGAGGAATCTGGCCCAGAAGTGGTGGACCGTTTCCTGAGACTGCTGTTGTATGCTCAAGAGAGCACTTATGTCTGGGTGGTGGGTGGATTTAAATCCGAGCCCTGGCCCGATTTTGGATCCGGAGCCTGAAGATCTTCCGGACTTAGCAGTTCGGGCTCCGGGATATCAACTGATTTTTTGAGCTTATCGTCTGATTCTATGTTCGGAGGACAAGGCATGTCTTTCTGCAGGTAGGTGTCCGGCTCTTTGAGATCAGAGATCCCAACATAGTTCGTCCTCAATATAGAGGAAGAGTTGTCTTGCTCCTCGACTACCGCTATTTGGTGGGTGATCAGCGGAGTTTTAATTTCTCTCTAGTCGGGTTTAAGCCCAATCTGATCATAGTCTGTAGCGACCCCCAAGGCGGCAATGTGATCTAGGAGTTCGTTTAAAGACGATAACTCCATCGGATCCATCCGTTTGGCGTATTCAAAATCAACGCAGAGACGATTTTTGATGACTCGAGAGGTCATCGTCGGCTTAAGGGCCGAACGGGCGGTCATGATGAAGCCGCCCAGCCGAAGGGTTTGGCCTGAGGCCAGGGCTCCTCCGGAGGTGATATTTTCCTTGACGACAAGGCAATCCATCAACGCTTTTGACAACGGCACAGTGGAACTCTCAATGAAAGCACCAATATCGGTGTCAAAACCGGCGGATCTCGGGTAAGGGGGTCCCGAACTATGCATCTAAGGCCGATGGTAACAGGAGACAAGGGGACAATGTTTACCCAGGTTTGGGCCCTCTCTATGGAGGTAATACCCTACTTCCTGCTTGATTGATCTTGATGAATATGAGTATTACAAGAGTTGATCTACCATGAGATCATAATGGCTAAACCCTAGAAGTCTAGCCTGTATGACTATGATTATGATTATTCTCTCTGGACCTAGCCCTCCTGTTTATATAGGCACCAGAGGGATCTAGGGTTACACAAAGTCAGTTATAGAAAAAGGAAATCTTCATATTTTGTCACCAAGCTTGCCTTCCACGCCAAGGAGAGCCCCTATCCGTACATGGGTAGAGTCTTCGGTCTTTGTATCTTCACAGCCCAACAGTCCGGAGGGTGGCTAACAGGCCGGATGCCCGAGGACCCCTTAGTCCAGGACTCCCTCACCCCCCCCCCTTTCTTTTTACCGAATGGGGAAAAGGGGAGGAGAGGGAGGAGGAGAAGGAAAGGGGGGGCGCTACCCCCTCCCCTAGTCCAATTTGGACCCCTTCCTTAGGGGGGGCACCACCCCTTGTGGGCTGCCTTCCCTCCCTCCTATGGCCCATATCTTCCCCCGGTGGGTTCCGGTAACCCCCCCCCCCCCCCCGTACTCCGATATGTACTCGATACATTCCGAAACACTTCCGGTGTTCGAATACTATCATCCAATATATCAATCTTTACCTCTCGACTATTTCGAGACTCCTCGTCATGTCCATGATCTCATCCGGGACTCTGAACAATCTTCGGTCACCAAAACACATAACTCATAATACAAATCATCATCGAACATTAAGCGTGCGGACCCTACGGGTTTGAGAACTATTTAGACATGACCGAGACACCTCTCTGGTCAATAACCAATATCGGAACCTAGATGCTCATATTGGTTCCTACATATTCTATGACTATATTTATCGGTCAAACCGTCATGACAACATGTGCCATTCCCTTTGTCATCGGTATGTTACTTGCTCGAGATTCAATCATCGGTATCTTCATACCTAGTTCAATCTCGTTACCAGCAAGTCTCTCTACTCATTTTGTAATACATTATCCCGTGCAACTAACTCATTAGTCACATTACTTGCAAGGCTTATCACGATGTGCATTACCGAGAGGACCCAGAGATACCTCTCTGATACTCTGAGTGAAAATCCTAATCTCGATCTATGCCAATCCAACAAACACCTTCGGAGATACCTGTAGAGGATCTTTATAATCACCTAGTTACATTTGACATTTGATAAACACAAGGTATTCCTCCAGTATCCGAGAGTTGCATAATCTCATAGTCAAAGAAATATGTATAAGTCATGAAGAAAGCAATAGTAATAAAACTTAATGATCATTATGCTAAGCTAATGGATGGGTCTTGTCCACTAATGATGTGATCCCGTTCATTGAATAATAACACATGTTTATGGTTAGGAAACTTAACCATCTTTGATTAATGAGCTAGTCTAGTAGAGGCATACTAGGGAAATTGTGTTTTGTCTATGTGTCCACACATGTATCAAATTTTTGGTTAATACAATTCTAGCATGAATAATAAACATTTATCATGATATAAGGAAATACAAATAACAACTTTATTATTGCCTCTAGGGCATATTTCCTTCACATACCTAGTTCAATCTCGTTACTGGCAAGTCTCTTTACTCGTTTCGTAATACATCACCTCGTGACTAACTCCTTAGTCGTTTGCTTGCAAGCTTATGATGTGTATTACTGCGAGGGCCCAGAGATACCTCTCTGATACTCGTAGTGACAAATCCTAATCTCGATCTATGCCAACTCAACAAACACCTTCGGAGATACCTATAGAGCATCTTTATGATCACTCAGTTACGTTGTGATGTTTGATAGCACACAAGGTATTCCCCCGATATCCGGGAGTTGCATAATCTCATAGTCGAAGGAATATGTATTTGACATGAAGAAAGCAATAGCAATAAACTCAACAATCATTATGCTATGCTAATGGATGGGTCTTGTCTGTCACATCATTCTCCTAATGATGTGATCCGTTATGACAACACATGTCTATGGTTAGGAAACATTAACCATCTTTGATCAACGAGCTAGTATAGTAGAGGCTTACTAGGGACACGGTATTTGTTTTTGTATTCACACATGTATTTAAGTTTCCGATCAATACAATTCTAGCCTGCATAATAAACCTTTATCATGAATAAGGAAATATAAAATAACAACTTTATTATTGCCTCTAGGGCATATTTCCTTCAGAGTTGGCATAGATCGAGATTAAGATTTGTCACTGTGAGTATCGGAGAGGTATCTCTGGGCCCTCTCGGTAATACACATCATAAGAAGCCTTGCAAGCAAAGTGACTAATGAGTTAGTTAGAGGATGATGTATTATGGAATGAGTAAAGAGAC
The DNA here is from genome assembly GCF_018294505.1 of Triticum aestivum. Lineage (NCBI taxonomy): Eukaryota > Viridiplantae > Streptophyta > Magnoliopsida > Poales > Poaceae > Triticum > Triticum aestivum. The sequence goes on from NC_057797.1 coordinate 574,253,631, forward strand.
TTGCCGATAACGAGATTGAACTAGGTATAGAGATACGACGATCGAATCTCGGGCAAGTAACATACCGACAGACAAAGGGAATTGCGTATGTTGTCATAATGGTTCGACCGATAAAGATGTTCGTAGAATATGTAGGAACCCATATGGGCAACCAGGTTCCGCTGTTGGTTATTAACCGGAGAGGTGTCTTGGTCATGTCTACATAGTTCTCGAACCCGTAGGGTCCTCACGCTTAACGTTCGTTGACGATAATGTGTGTTTGGTACTTGATCGGTTGGAGCGCGAAGAAGTTCGACTACATCAACTGCGTTAACAAACGCTTCCGCATATGGTCTACGAGGTATGTAGACACACTCTCCCTCTCTCGTTGCTATGCATCTCCATGGATAGATCTTACGTGTGTATAGAATTTTTTTTGTTTTCCATGCAACGTTCCCCAACAGTGGCATCTGTGCCAGGTCTATGCGTAGATGATATGCACGAGTAGAACACAAACAGTTGTGGGTGGTGATAGTCATACTGCTTACCACCAACGTCATATTTTGATTTGGCGGTATTGTGGGATGAAGCGGCCCGGACTAACCTTACATGTCCACACACATGAGACCGGTTCCATCGACAGACATGCAACTAGTTTTGCATAAAGGTGGCTGGCGGGTGTCTGTTTCTCCTACTTCAGTTGAATCGAATTTGACTGCGGCCGGTCCTTGAAGAAGGTTAAAACAGCAAACTTGATGAAACACTATTGTGGTTTTTGCGTAGGTAAGAACGGTTCTTGCTAGAAGCTCATAGCAGCCATGTAAAACTTGCAACAACAAAGTAAAGGATGTCTAACTTGTTTTTGTAGGGCATGTTGTGATGTGATATGGTCAAGACATGATGTGATATACGTTGTTGTATGAGATGATCATGTTTTGTAATTTATCGGCAACCGACAAGAGCTTATTGTTGTCTCTTTATTGTATGAAATTCAATTGCCATGTAATTGCTTTACTTTATCACTATGCGTTAGCAATAGTTGTAGAAGCAATAGTTGGTGAGACGACCACGATGCTACGATGGAGATCAAGGTGTCGAGCCGGTGACGATGGAGATCATGACAATGCTTTGGAGATGGAGATAAAAAGCACAAGATGATGATGGACATATCATGTCACATATTTTGATTGCATGTGATGTTTATCTTTTATGCATCTTATTTTGCTTAGATCGGTGGTAGCATTATAAGATGATCCCTTCACTAAATTTCAAGATAAAAGTGTTCTCCCCGAGTATGCACCGTTGCCAAAGTTCATCGTTTCGAAGCACCGTGATGATCGGGTGTGATAGACTCTACGTTCACATACAATGGGTGTAAGACAATTTTGCACATGCAGAATACTTGGGTTAAACTTGATGAGCCTAGCATGTACAGACATGGCCTCGGAACACTGGAGACTGAAAGGTCGAACATGAGTCATATAGTAGATATGATCAACATAGAGATGTTCACCATTGATGACTACCCCATCTCACGTGATGATTGGACATGGGTTAGTTGATTTGGACCATGTATCACTTAGATAACTTGAGGGATGCTTATTTAAGTGAGAGTTCATTAGTAATTTGATTAATTGAACTTAATTTGTCATGAGCTTAGTCTTATAGTTTTTGCATATCTATGTTGTAGATCAATAGCTTGCAATATAGCTCCCATATATTTGATACGTTCCTAGAGAAAACTAAAGTTGAAAGATGATAGTAGCAATAATGCGGACTGGGTCCATGATCTGAGGATTATCCTCATTATTGCACAGAAGAATTATGTCCTTGAGGCACCGCTAGCTGACAGGCCTTTTGCAGGAGCAAATGCAGATGTTATGAATGTTTGGTAAGCTCGATATGATGACTACTTGATAGTTTAGTGCACATGCTTTACGGCTTAGAACCGGGAGTTCAAAAATGTTTTGAACGCCACAGAGCATATGAGATGTTCCAAATTGATATTTCAGACTCATGCCCATGTCGAGAGGTATGAGACCTCTGACAAGTAATTTGCCTACAAGATGGAGGAGAATGGCTCAGCCAGTGAGCATGTTCTTAGAATGTCTGGGTATTACAATCGCTTGAATCAAGTGGGAGTTAATCTTCTAGATAAGATAGTGATTGAAAGAATTCTCTAGTCACTATCACCAACCTACTAGGACTTCGTGATGAACTATAATATGCAAGGGATGATGAAAATGATTCCCGAGCTCTTCGCGATGCTAAAATCGGCGAAGGTAGAAATCAAGAAAGAGCATCAAGTGTTGATGATTAACAAGACCACCAGTTACAAGAAAAAGGGTAAGGGGGAGAAAGGGAACTTCAAGAAGAATGGCAAGCAAGTTGCCACTCCCAGGAAGAAGCCCAAAGCTGGACCCCAAGCCTGAAACTAAGTGATTCTACTTCAAAGGGAATGGTCACTAGAAGCAGAACTGCCCCAAATACTTGGCGGATAAGAAGGATGGCAAAGTGAACAAAGGTATATTTGATATATATGTTATTGATGTGTACCTTACTAGTACTCGTAGTAGCCCCTGAGTGTTTGATATTGGTTCAGTTGCTAAGATTAGTAACTCGAAACAGGAGTTGCAGAATAAACAGAGACTAGTTAAGAACGAGGTGATGATGTGTGCTGGAAATGATTCCAAGGTTGATACGATCACCATCGCACACTTCCTCTACCTTTGGAATTAGTGTTGAACCTAAATAAATGTTATTTGGTGTTTGTGTTGAGCATGAATATGATTTGATCATGTTTATTGCAACATGGTTATTCATTTAATTCAGAGAATAATTGTTATTCGGTTTACATGAATAAAACCTTCTATGGTCATACACCTAATGTGAATGGTTTATTGAATCCCGATCGTAGTGATACACATATTCATAATATTGATGCCAAAAGATGCAAAGTTGATAATGATAGTGCAACATACTTGTGGCACTGGCGTTTAGGTCATATTGGTGTAAAGTGCATGAAGAAACTCCATGCAGATGGACTTTTAGAATCACTTGGTTATGAATCATTTGATACTTGTGAACCATGCCTCATGGGCAAGATGACTAAAACTCCGTTCTCCGGAACAATGGAGCGAGCTAATGACTTATTAGAAATAATACATACTGATGTATGCGGTCCGATGAGTGTTGAAGCATGCGGCGGGTATCATTATACTATTACCTTCACAGATGATTTGAGTAGGTATGGGTATATCTACTTGATGAAACACAAGTCTAAAACATTTGAAAAGTTCAAATAATTTCAGAGTGAAGTGGAGAATCATCATAACAAGAAAATAAAGTTTCTACGATCTGATCGGGGAGGCGAATATTTGAGTCACGAGTTTGGCCTTCATTAAAAAAATGTGGAATTGTTTCGCCACCTGGAACACCACAGCGTAATGGTGTGTCCGAACGTCCTAACCGTACTTTATTGGATATGGTGCGTTCTACGATGTCTCTTACTAATTTACCACTATCGTTTTGGGGTTATGCATTAGAGACAGTCGCATTCACGTTAAATAGGGCACCATCTAAATCCATTGAGATGACATCGTGTGAACTATATCTAGCCATGGGCCGAGCCGAGCCGGGCTTGGGCCGGGCCTAAAAGAGCCCATGGCAGAAAACTGAGGCCCAGGCCCTACCATTGGGCCTACTTTTCAAGCCCAAGCCCGGCCCATCTCGTAAAAAGCCTTGAAAAGCCCTTAGGGCTTAGGGCCATGGGCCAGGCCTCTTCCTTAAAATGCTAATATGCCAAGCCCAAGCCCGTCCAGGCCATGTTGATGGGCTCAAAACTCAAGCCCAAGCCCGGCCCACGGACAAGCCCATCGGGCCTAGACCCTGGATTTTAGGGCCGGGCCTGGGTGGGCCGACAGGGTCGGGCCTGAGATGGCCAAGACTAGTATGAACTATGGTTTGGCAAGAAACCTAAGCTGTCGTTTCTTAAAAGTTTGGGAAAGCGACGCTTATGTCAAAAGGCTTCGGCCTGATAAGCTCGAACCCAAAGCGGAGAAGTGTGTCTTCATAGGATACCCAAAAGAAACTATTGGGTATACCTTCTACCATAGATCCGAAGGCAAAAATCTTTGTTGCTAGCAATGGGTCCTTTCTAGAAAAGGAGTTTCTCTCGAAAGAAATGAGTGGGAGGAAAGTAGAACTTGATGAGGTAATTGTACCTTATCTCGAATTGTAAAGTAGCACATCGCGGAAAACAGTTCATGTGATGCCTACACCAACTAGAGAGGAAGAAAATGATCATGATCATGAAACTTCAGATCAAGTTGCTACTGAACTTCATAGGTCGGCCAGAGCACGATCCACACTAAAGTGGTACGGTAATCCTGTTCTGGAAGTCATGTTACTAGACGAAGGTGAACCTACGAACTATGAAGAAGCTATGATGAGCCCAGATTCTGACAGATGGCTTGAGGCCATGAAATCTGAGATAGGATCCATGCATGAAGTGTGGAGTTTGATGGACTTGCCCGATGATCGGCAAGCCATATAAAATAAATGGATCTTCAAGAAGAAGACTGACGCTGATGGTAATGTTACTGTCTACAAAGCTTGACTTGTCGCGAAAGGTTTTCGACAAGTTCAAGGAGTTGACTACGATGAGACTTTCTCGCCCATAGTGATTCTTAAGTCTGTCCGAATCATGTTAGCAATTGCCGCATTTTATAATTATGAAATCTAGCAAATGGACGTCAAAACTGCATTCCTTAATGGATTTCTTAAGGAAGAGTTGTATATGATGCAACTAGAAGGTTTTGTCGATCTTAAAGGTGCTAACAAAGTGTGCAAGCTCCAGCGATCCATCTATGGACTGGTGCAAGAATCTCGGAGTTGGAATATATGCTTTGATGAGGTGATCAAAGCATATGGTCTTATGCAGACTTATGGTGAAGCTTGTATTTACAAGAAAGTGAGTGGGAGGTCTGTAGCATTTCTGATATTATATGTGAATGACATATTGTTGGTTGAAAATGATATAGACTTTTTGGATAGCATAAAAGGACACTTGAATAAGAATTTTTCAATGAAAGACCTCGGTGAAGCTTCTTACATATTGGGCATCAAGATCTATAGAGATAGATTAAGAGGCTTGATAAGATTTTCAATGAGTACCTACCTTGACAAGATTTTGAAGGACTTCAAAATGGATCAGTCAAAGAAGGAGTTCTTGCCTATATTGTAAGGTGTGAAGTTGATTAAGACTCAAAACATGACCACGGCAGAATATAGAGAGAGAATGAAAGTCATTCCCTATGCCTCAGCCATAGGTTTTATAAAGTATGTCATGCTATGTACCAAACCTGTTGTGTGCCTTGCCATGAGTCTGGCAAGGGTATACAATAGTGATCCAGGAGTAGATCACTGGACCGTGGTTAAAATTATCCTTAGGTGCCTTAAAGATGACTAAGGAAATGTTTCTCGGTTATGGAGGTGATAAAGAGTTTGTTGTAAAGGGTTACATCGATGCAAGCTTTGACACCGATTCGAATGACTCTGAGTCTCAATCTGGATACGTATTGAAAGTGGGAGCAATTAGCTAGAGTAGCTCCATGTAGAGTATTGTAGACATAGAAATTTGCAAAATACATACAGATCTGAATGTGACAGACCCGTTGACTAAACTTCTCTCACACGCAAAGCATGATCACACCTTAGTACTCTTTGGGTGTTAATCACATGGCTATGTGAACTAGATTATTGACTCTAGTAAACTCTTTGGGTAATGGTCACATGGCGATGTGAACTATGGGTGTTAGTCACATGGCGATGTGAACTAGATTATTAACTCTAGTGCAAGTGGGAGACTGATGGAAATATGCCCAAAAGGCAATAATAAAATGGTTATTATTATATTTCCTAAATCATGATAAAGGTTTATTATTCATGCTAGAATTGTATTGACCGGAAACTTAAATACCTATGTGGATACATAAACAAATACCGTGTCCCTAGTAAGCCTCTACTAGACTAGCTCATTGATCAAAGATGGTTAAAGTTTCCTAACCATAGACATGTGTTGTTGATGTCTACTATGCAACTTTATTCTTGTAGACACGTGTTGGGCCTCCAAGCGCAGAGTTTTGTAGGACAGTAGCAATTTTCCCTCAAGTAGATGACCTAAGGTTTATCAATCCGTGGGAGGTGTAGGATGAAGATAGTCTCTCTCAAATGACCCTGCAACCAAATACAAGAAATCTCTTGTGTCCCCAACACACCCAATACAATGGAAAATTGTATAGGTGCACTAGTTCGGCGAAGAGATGGTGATAAAAGTGTAATATTGATGGTAGAAATATATTTTTATAATCTAAATAAATAAAAACAGCAAGGTAGAAAATAGTAAACGGGCACAAAAACGGTATTGCAATGCTTGAAAATGAGGCCTAGGGTTCGTACTTTCGCTAGTGCAATCTCTCAACAATGCTAATATAATTGGATCATATAACAATCCCTCAAAGTGCGATTAAGAATCACACTAAAGTTCCTATCTAGCGGAGAACATAAGAATAAATTGTTTGTAGGGTACAAAATCACCTCAAAGCTATTCTTTCCGTTCGATCTATTCAAGAGTCCGTACTAAAAATAACACAAAGCTATTCTTTCCGTTCGATCTATCCTAGAGTTCGTACTAAAATAACACCAAAGAAAATTCATATTCATAATGCTCAATCCAACACAAATAACTTCAAAGAGTGCCCTAAGATTTCTACCGGAGAAACAAAGACAAGAACGTGCATCAACCCCTATGCATAGATTACCCCAATATCACCTCGGGAATCCGCACCAAAACATATATCAAGTGAATCAATACGATACCCCATTGTCACCACGAGTATTCAATTGCAAGACATATATCAAAGTGTTCTCAAATCCATAAAAGTATTCAATCGGATAACAATGAAATCTCAAAGGGAAAAACTCAATTCATCACAACAAGATAGAGAGGGGAAAACACCATATGATCTGACTATATTAACAAAGCCCGCGATACATCAAGATCGTGACATCTCAAGAACACGAGAGAGAGAGAGAGATTAAACACATAGCTACTGGTACAAACCCTCAGCCCCGAGGGTGGACTACTCCCTCCTCATCGTGGTGGCCGCCGAGATGATGAAGATGGCCACCAGAGATGATTCCCCCTCCGGCAAGGTGCCGGAAAGGGTCTAGATTGGTTTTGAGTGGCTACAGATCCTTGCGGCGGCAGAACTTCTGATCTAGGTTAATCCCGAAGGGTTTTGGAATATTTGGGAATTTATAGGGCAAAGAGGGGGTGTAGGAGGCCACCAAGGTGGGCACAACCCACCTGGGCGCGCCTGGGCCCCCAGGCGTGCCCTAGTGGGTTGTGCTCCCCTCGGGGCACCCCCTAGGTGCTACTCTGGCCCATCCTGGGTGTTCTGGTCCATAAAAGTTCTCCAAAAAGTTTTGCGGTGTTTGAACTCCGTTTGATATTGATTTTCTGTGATGTAAAAAACAAGCAAAAAACAACAACTGGCACAGGGCACTGGGTCAATAGGTTAGTCCCAAAAAATGATATAAAGTTGCTATAAAATGATTGTAAAACATCCAAGAATGATAATAAAATGGCATGAATACTTCATAAATTATAGATACATTGGAAATGTATCAGTTGTTATTTGATAATAGGATCACATCATTAGGAATGATGTGATGGACAAGACCCATCCGTTAGCTTAGCATATTGATCGTGTAGCTTATTGCTATTGTTTTCATCATGTCAAATACATATTCCTTCGATTATGAGATTATGCAACCCGGATACCGGAGGAATACCTTGTGTGCTGTAACGCCCTCGATGCGGCTATATCTCCCATGTGTCGAAGCACGACTTAGAGGCATAACCGCATTGAAAGAAATGTCGCAAGTGAGGTAATCTTCACACAACCCATGTAATACATAAGGGAAAGAGATACATAGTTGGCTTACAATCGCCACTTCACACAATTACATGAATAAAGCATTACATCATCTAGATACAATCAAGGTCCGACTACGGAACCAAAATAGAAGAGGACTACCCCAAATGCTACACAGATCCCCGATCGACCCCAACTGGGCTCCACTACTGATAAACTAGAACGAAACAACACAAAGGACAAGATCTTCATAGAGCTCCTCCTTGAGCTTGGTTGCTTCATCTGCACGATTCAACGGCACATGCAAGCTAGTTTTGGAAGTATCTATGAGTCACGGGGACTCAGCAATCTCACACCCACGTGATCAAGACTATTTAAGCTTATGGGTAAGGTAAAGGTATGAGGTGGAGCTGCAGCAAGCGACTAGCATATTTGGTGACTAACATATACGCAAAAGAGAGCGAGAAGAGAAGGCAAAAGCACGGTCGAGAACTATGATCAAGAAGTGATCCTAAAACAACCTACGTCAAACATAACTCCAACACTGTGTTCACCTCCCGGACTCCGTCGAGAAGAGACCATCACGGTTACACACGCGGTTGATGCATTTTAATTAAGGTCAACTTCAGGTTTTCTACAACCGTACATTAACAAATTCCCATCTGCCCATAACCGCGGGCATGGCTTTCGAAAGTTCAAATCCCTGCTGGGGAGTCTCAACTTAGCCCATCAAGCTCTCATGGTCAACGAAGGATATTCCTTCTAGCGGGAAGGCCTGATTAGACTCGGAATCCCGGTTACAAGACATCTCGACAATGGTAAAAACAAGTCCAGCAACACCGCCCGAATGTGCCGACAAATCCCGATAGGAGCTGCACATATCTCGTTCTCAGGGCACACTCAGATGAGACTAGCTACGAGTAAAACCAACCCTCAAGTTTCCCCGAGGTGGCCCCGCAGGCAGCTCAGTTCGGACCAACACTCAGAGGAGCACTGGCACGGGGGGTTAAAATAAAGATGACCCTTGAGTCTGCGAAACCCAAGGGAAAAAAGGCTAGGTGGCGAATGGTAAAACCAATGTTGGGAATTGCTGGAGGAGTTTTATTCAAGGTGAACTGTCAAGGGGTTCCCATTATAACCCAACCGCGTAAGGAACGCAAAATCCGGGAACATAACACCGATATGACGGAAACTAGGGCGGCAAGAGTGGAACAAAACACCAGGCATAAGGCCGAGCCTTCAACCCTTTACCAAGTATATAGATGCATTAATTAAATAAGAGATATTGTGATATCCCAACAAATATCCATGTTCCAACATGGAAAAAACTCCATCTTCACATGCAACTAACAACACTATAAGAGGGGCTGAGCAAAGCGGTAACATAGCCAAACAACGGTTTGCTAGGACAAGGTGGGTTAGAGGCTTGGCTTAACAATATGGGAGGCATGATAAGCAAGTGGTAGGTATCGCAGCATAGGCATAGCAAAAGAGCGAGCAACTAGCAGGCAAAGATAGAAGTGATTTCGAGGGTATGGTCATCTTGCCTGAAATCCCGCAAGGAAGAAGAACAAGTCCATGAAGAAGACAAACGGACATAGTCGAATGGGTCCTCACAAACGTGACGTTATCGGAACTAGCCCAAAGAAGCAACACCGGAAAGGAGCAAACAACATAATAAACAACCATCACATGAACATGGCATGATGCGCAAACAAGTATGATGCATGTCCAGTTTAAAGATACATGGCATGGCAAAGTGCCCAAACAATCCTACAAATTAAGTGGAGCTCAATATGCAACTCCGTTGCATATTGACGAAACACCACATGACTAATTTAGTTCTCTCTCGTTTAGGTACTCAACAATATTAAATGTTGTTAAACATGGCAAGAGGAGAAGCATAATAAAACTACCTAATTAGGCAAGTTTAAATCAGGCCGGAACAACAAACAACAATTCCGGTAGATCCCCATATGCATTTATCAATCTGGTGCAACAACAATTTTTAAACCTTTAAATGTTATTATCATGATGTGAAAGACATGTGCAAGTTTTATGCAATATTTATGAAAATGTTGATACGAGCATTTTATGAAGCATTTGTCATCGTGGTAGAAAGAAAGGGGTGCCACGACGTCGAAACGGTAATGATGCCATGGTAACATTCCAGTTCCGGTACTTGATTGAGATACCGATCCAAAGGAGAGGTGTGTGGATGCGTGCAAAAGATGGTGGGGCGCTCCCGGATTCCGGGTGTCCCACGAGTTGGCGACAAGGAAACGAGTGACAATTTGGACACGGCGCAAACACGAGCATCTCAAACATCGCAAGCATTCGTCCACGACGGTCGTCTCAACGTTATACCTCTGAAGCGTGCATTATCGGAGCGGTTCGAGTCAGCGTAGAGGAAGTAGTGTTAGTAGACGTTCTCGGACGTCGAGGGAAGTAGTGGTTCACGCGACGGTAGTCGAAGTAGTCGTTCTCGCATGCTCTAGGGTCGACGGTAGAGGTTCTCGCGATCTCGGCAACGGTAGTGGTACATGTTTATCGTTGCATGAGTTTCCGTAGACGTTCATGTCATCGGTGTCGAGGTACTTGGGGTCTTCGGACTTTTCGGTCCTGTTCTTGCGACGGTAGTCATTCACGTTCGTTTCGGAGAGGTACTTGATGACTCCAACGTTTTCGGGGCGACGGTAGTGGTACTTGGCAAAACGCATGTCAACGGCTGTTGTTCTCGTATCGTCATGGAGGTAGTCGTTCACTCGATGGTCTTATCGGAACATCATCAACGGTAGAGATCCACCTTGGCATTCCGAAGGGGTACTTTTCGTCGTGGTACTTGGCGAAAAACACGTCGAGGGTACTTGTACTCGCATCATCGTGGAAGTAGTCGTTCGGGCTCCCGTGTGAACTTGCCAGTCTTGGTCTCCGTAGCGTAGTTGTGCAAAAGTATCGTTGGGCTTGGACGAATCCAAAGGCGTGCACGAGCGGTGGTGGTCGTCCATGGAGGGGCGCTAGTTGCCACAGAAGAGCCACGACACGGGGCTTGGTGAGGAAGGCGGCGCGCAGGAAGAGCAGCTGCAGCAGGGCAGCGTCGCTGCAGGCACGGGAGGAGGAAGGCCCTGGCAGAGGCAGGCGCTGGGCACTTGGGGCGCCGATGGCGGTCTCCGCAAGGAGAAGGGTGCGACAGGGCCTAGAGGTCAAGGAGGCAGGCAGGAAGGGATCGGGTCGAGGCGCAAGGGTACGCCACGACCAGGCAGGAAGGAGTTCCTGTGGCGGAGCTCCATGGGAGGCGCGGCCATGCGCGGCTGCTGGGGCTTCTCATGCAGAGGAGAAGCCGGCGGTGTCTAGGCATCGGGGAACCACAGCGAGGAGGAGAAGGGAGCAGGGGCGCGCGACTGGGGTAGGCAGGCGGTGGTGGCTTGCTCCGGCGCGGGAAGGTAAGGAAGAAGGGCACGGCGCTCGAGCACTGCGCACGCGTGACGACGGCAGCAACGCCATTGCCGGCGACGTCCTTGGCACAACACAGGGGAGGCGAAGCAAAGGAACGGAGTGGCCGGCCGCTCGAGGTCGAGCTCGCGTGCGAGGGGAGAGGGTGAGGGCTCGGGGCGACTGTGTGTGCGAGCGAGAGAAGTGGATCGGGGGAAGGGAGTGGCTGCGAGGGAGAGATGGGATCGAGGCCCCTGGTGCGAAGCGTGCCTCTGGCGGCGGTGGGAACAAGCAGGGGAGAGAGAAGGCGAGGTCGGTCGATGCTAGGGTTACGGGGGGAGCTTTCTGGGCCTTAGGGAGGCCTTGGGCCGCAGAGATGGATGGGCTTGGTGGGAGTGGGGCGTTGGGAGGCCCAGCTGGTCTGGACTGGGCCTCTACTCTCTCTCTCTCTCTCGTAACAGAAAGTAAAAAAAGGAAAGAGAGAAAGGGAATAAAAGAAAAAGGTTAGAGAAGGGACTTGGGCAAGGGGTATTTTCTCAGACTCACAAAAATGAGCTCGGTCCAAGAAAAATAGGAGTGGACGCGTTTGCAAGAATTACATTCAAAGTCATTTGAATTTAATTCAAAAGGTTTGAACAAGGACTAGGAATTAGAAGTGCCCAAAAATGTTCGGATTTTTGGAGGAACCTCGGTAAGTGGGAAGAGAATTTTTGGCAAGGTTTTGAAGTCAAGCTTGAACTACAAAAGACATGGGGAATATGCAAGTGTGTTTAAGGGTGATTCCGAAAATGGAATATTTTATAATATCTCCCTAAATATCGGGAGGATATGTTTTAAAGAGAAACCACCATGTGAGTCCCCTCAATTTAAACGGATCGAAGACACATACGGTTTATTTAGTTGAGTTGCAAAAATTAATGATATGATGGCATGATGACATGATGCAATGCAAAAATAAAAGGAGCAAGAAAAAATGAAACACACGGAGAAACCCGGAACCTAAGGAAGTCTTCTCGAGCATCAGTCTTGGGGCGTTACATGTGCTATCAAACATCACAACATAGCTGGGTGATCATAAAGATGCTCTATAGGTATCTCCGAAGGTGTTTGTTGAGTTGGCATAGATCGAGATTAGGATTTTTCACTCCGAGTATCGAAGAGGAATCTCTGGGGCCTCTCGGTAGTACACATCATAAGAAGCCTTGCAAGCAAGTGACTAATGAGTTAGTTACAGGATGATGCATTACGGAACAAGTAAAGAGACTTGTCGGTAACGAGATTGAACTAGGTGTAGAGATACCAACGATCAAATCTCGGGCAAGTAACATACCGACAGACAAAGGGAATTGTGTGTGTTGTCATAACGGTTCGACCGATAAAGATTTTCGTAGAATATGTAGGAACCAATATGGGCACCCGAGTTCCGCTATTGGTTATTGACCGAAGAGGTGTCTTGGTCATGTCTAAATAGTTCTCGAACTCGTAGGGTCTGCACGCTTAACGTTCATTGACGATATAGTGTTATATGAGTTATATGATTCGGTGACCGAATTTTGTTCGGAGTCCCGGATGAGATCACAGACATGATGAGGAGTCTTGAAATGGTCGAGAGGTAAAGATTGATATATAGGACGATGGTATTCGGACACCATAATAGTTTCGGAGTGCACCGGGTACTCATCGGGTCACCGGAAGGGGTTCCGGGCACCCCCGGCAAGTGTATGGGCCTTATTGGCCAAAGGGGAGATAGAACAGCCCACAAGGGTGCTGGTGCGCCCCTTACCTTGGCTGGCCGGCCCTAGGGGAAGGAAAGGGGAGGGGTGGCCCCTCATGCCTTTCCCTCCTCAGGAGAGAAAGGAAAGGGGAGGCGCCAGCTCCTCCTTCCTTCCTCCCGCACTCCAAATAAGGAAGGGGGTGCCACTTGGGGGAAGACCCCAGTAGGATTCGGCCTACTTGGGGGCGCCCCTTGGCCTCTCCCCTCTCCCTCCCACCTATATATATGTGGGAAGGGGGCGCCTAGTACAACCACGACAATTTCTTAGCCATGTGCGGCGCCCCCCTCCACCGTTTACAGCCCCGATCATATTTTCGTAGTGCTTAGGCGAAGCCCTGCGGATATAGCTTCACCATCACCATCACCATCTTGTCGTGCTGCTGGAACTCATCCACTACCTCGCCGTCTTGCTGGATCAAGAAGGCAAAGGACGTCACCGAGCTGAATCTGTGCAGAACCTGGAGGTGTCGTGCATTCGGTACTTGATCGGTTGGAGCGCAAAGAAGTTCGACTACATCAACCGCGTTAACAAACACTTCCGCTTATGGTCTAGGAGGGTACGTAGACACACACTCTCCCTCTCGTTTCTATGCATCTCCATGGATAGATCTTGTGTGTGCGTAGAATTTTTTTGCTTTCCATGCAACGTTCCCCAACAATACATTGGACACACCGGCTGTGCACTCCAAGAGATTCGTAGCATACTTGGTGATGGTGTTACGACCATGGGGTCTCTCACCACGTCGGATCTGGACGGGACGAGGAGCCCCTTTGTCGATCAAAGTTTAGAAAGTTTGACTTGAGACAAAGCTAATATGTGAAGTAAATAAAAATGGAGGAGTATATTTCTTCTTGCCTAAATAAATATTTAATTTGACAACCATTTTGGGATTTTAATTTATTCCCTAATCTTTTAGGGTTCCATTTAATTCCCAAATTCAACTTTTGGGTTCCTGTAATGGGTTGAATCCACACAACTCTTAATGGGCCATGTGGACCTAGACCGTAAATGGGCTATATGCAAGCATGCCGTTAAAGGGCCTTCCATGGGCTAGATCTACGAAATTTTAACTTAGATCCATGGGCTTTAAGCAGGCCTTTGACTGGGCTTACCTTCTTTAACTAAACAAGCTTATATTGGGCCATGCCACATCTCTTTATTTAATAGGCGCACGTGGTCCATCCTACAGGTGACACTTGTTGCAACAAAGAGCTGACGCATGGCTCCATTGGTGAATAAGAAGTCGACACATGGAGGATCATCATTTGGCCACGTCACTAACGGGTATCAGATCCAAACCATCAACCGATAGCTTAACGGTGATGCGTTATGGGGCTGCCACATGTCGGTACCCCTTGACGAAACACTTCTATGATGTGTTTTTGTCATGGAAGTACACACTTCCATGATGAAAAAGTGATTTTTTTTGTCATGGAACACTTCTACGATAACACAAGTATGACTATCTTGACTATGTCATAAAACCATCACGAATGTGCATGGGTTACAGAAAACGTGACCTACTATGACAAACGCGTATCACCACAGATGTGTCTTTTTTGTAGTGTATGATTCTAGCGCTCTTTCTTTGACATTCCAGTGTCTCACAGCGATGTCAATGTGCTTCAGTGGTCTCCATTGTTAGTAAGACTTTGTGAAGGAAGGGCTCTGGAGCGCAACTATCAAGTCAATGGTGATGACTATACAATGGGGTACTATCTTATTGATGATATCTAACATCAATGGGAGGCATTTCTGAAGATTATCTCCAACTCCACAAGGTAACAATGTCTCTCTTTTCTCAAATGCAAGAAGGTGCAAGGAAAGATGGAGAGGGCATTTGGAGTGATCAAATCCCATTGGGCTGTATTTCGGGACCTGATTTTTTTGGGATGGCAAGACATTGTGGGAGATCATGACATTTTGTGACATCATACACAACATGATTGTGGAGGATGAGGGTGATCAATCACATAATGTTGACTTTGACTATGTTGGAAATATTATCTAACTTTCGGAGCAACAACCGGGTGAGTTTGAAGATTTTCTGAAGATGCATAGGAAATTTCATGATGGAGAAGTGCATCAAAAACTTTTAAGTGATCGCATGGAGCATGTGTGGGCACAACATGAAATGATAGAGAACTCTTTGTCTCCACAATGCAATTCGAAATTTCTTGTTTGCATTGTTCCGGTATTGTTTGCGCCGAAATATCTACCTTTGAATTATTTTATAATGTCAAAGCATTATTCAACTGTGTTGAATATATGAGATAAAACAGAGGAGCACAAATAGGGGCAGACAAATAGGGAAAGAGGTATCCTTCCTATTTGTCCAGACGCACACATGTCTGCACACAAAAGAGATGACAAATTTGAGGCAACTCTAGCGCAGATCACCAAATCAAACATAAATGTCTGGACCAAATGGTTCGGACACTTTTTGTCATGCAACAATGGTCACCTAAATTGTTCGGACCGGTCTAGGCATCTGAAATCTGTAAACCGGCACCAAACTAGTGAAGATTTGGGAGAGTACGGACGTCCGCCATGTATAACTTCGATAACACAGACCCACCAAAAAAGCCCTCTCCTGCTGTGTCCTCTCTAGAACCCTCTGGCTTGGCCACATTCACTCCGGCTTGACCGGTTGTCTTCCTACCCACGTTCACAACCGACTTGATTGGCTCCACAGCTCAACAACTAAGAGCATCTACAGCCACATATGGCAAATCCAGCCCCTTAAACGCCCATGGACGGGTCTGGACGCGTCCGCGGACAGTGATCGGGCACACCTCAAATTTCACTTGCTGCATCCGGACATCTCATACTCGATTCTTATATCCATACAAAGACATGCGAAAGGAAATAGAACCTACGTACTATGTCGATCCTAGCTACTCCTTGTCACATATCACGACGATCTCCGTGCCTGGCTCCGACAGCATGGGCGGCAGCTGCAGCTCCGGCTGCTCCGCTCCGGCCTCCTCCGTCACTATCTCCGCGTCGAGCTCGGTGAAGAGCGCGTCGGACTCCGCCTGCTCCTGCCGGAGGAACGCCCGGTTGGCCTCCACATAGGCCTCATCCTGAATGGACTCCAGGATGGCCTGCTGCTCAGCCATCTTGTCGGACTGGGCGACGGTGAACTCCGCCTCCGCCTGTCCATAGTAGGTGATCTTGCTCCGAACCATGGCGGAGTGCAGGAGCGTGGGCAGAGCGTCGGAGCGGGAGATGGAGGAGGTGGATGGCCTCAGACTGGCGGCGCGAAGAGGGGGGAGGGGATGGGTTAGGGTTGCGGGACGCCGGCCGGCTTAAATAGCCCGATTTCGTCTTGGGTGGCGAGCCGGAGCGGCGCCACGCGTCGTTCACACCGTGGCGATGAGCGCGGCGTCCGTCAGACCGCCGGGTTTCCGGGTGTTTCCGTGTGAGGCCCGCCAGGCCAACGTGATAGGCGCGCCCGGGCACCCCCATATCCACCCTATATTTAGGCTGGATATGAGGGGTGCTGGTCAGCTTGACGTTTGAGGACTGTTTGAGTGACTCGTCTGGTTCAAAAAATCATGACCGGGCGGCTCGCCCGAGCGTGTGAGACGGGTTTGAAAGGTCCGATTGTAGATGTTCTAAGAGGCGAGTACTTCTGGCTTTAAAAGCCCGTCGGACTCCTCGTCCGCTCCCACACAATCCTCCTCTCCCACGCATCCACTTGCCGCCGCACATAGTCTTAGACAAGCTTTGCATGAATTTCTTCAACTGTCTTTCTTCTTGGAACAAAAAGGAACTAAGGCCTGTGCTTCTCGAAAGAAATCCAACAAATATTGGCAGGCATTGGCAACCAACAAATATTGGCAGGCATTTGCAACAACAGAGTATAAGCATATGAAAAAAGGTGCTAGTACAAACTCACATATTTATTGGAGAAATATACACAACGCAAACGTTGAGCATTAATCCCTACAGAAGAGTAAAACTTCATCCAGAGCAGACTTAATTCTGTTTATACAAGTATGTATTGGAGAAAATGTTATACGGCCAAGCTGGGCCATGGAAGAAACCAGCGAAGTTAAGTGCAGAAGAATGCTCAAAACCATCCCAGCTGCTACGTTACTACCAGCAGCAACACGACCCAAAGGAATGCCACCAGGCGCATGCAGGCGCCGGCAAGACCACAGATGATAGAAAAGATCGAAAGCAAACTGGCAGGAGTAACAGCTACCCAAGAAACACTACCCCATCCCTTGTTTATACAGGTATCATACCACTAAGTCGAAACATGACAACGAGAAAGGTGATAGGAGGCGATCTTAATCAGACAACTGGACCACGTCATTTTCTGAGTGTACCCTTCAGATAACCTGGACAAAACTACTGCAGTGGCTCATGAAGAAATTTCCTCGAGCATTGTTTAGCATGACCCTTCTTGGCCTTCCATCTTCGTTCCCCTGTAGCATCATCTCTTCGTTCATGATAATGAATCTCCCCCTTTGCCTGAGAAGAAGCCAATTAGGCTCTGCATATCCCACAACTGTTGCCCCTTCCATTGCTTCTGCTGGCGTTTCCACAGCTCTGTTGCGGAGTGTCATTGTTAAGCTTCTGAACACATATCTGTATTCCTCAATATGGTTGAGCAATCCTATTTCATGAGCCATAATCCACTGGTTATGCTGAAGGACATATATCTGAACATCGGTTGAAAGCAGACTCATGAAGCACAATTGGCCATTCCAAATGCAAAGGGCCATCTGTGCTGTTTCCAGGAGTTGCACAGAAAGGTCTATGTGCTCTGAATCTCCTCCTTGCAAATCAAAGCAAATTAGGTCATTCTCAGAGAGGTGGAAATAGATTGAAGTTCCTATCTGAGCAACATTCTTAGGGTTCCAGCCTCCCAGATGAAGCACTTGCGGGTGATTAAGCCATTGCTGAGCGTGTAGCGGCTGGTCCCAGTCTCTGCCTTGAGAACCCCAGATCATGAACCTTATTGCTGGATCGGCGTCTGCACCTTGGTTCAGATAGGCCGGCCTGAATGGTATTACCACCAAATACTCAGCAACTGCAACTCCTCCTTCTGGAAAAGCAGCCATACCGACACAGTTGGTATCCTCTTCTTGGATGGGAATGTTTAGGTTAATGTGCACATTTCCCAGTAAGTTGGTGACCAAGAACTCTAGAGGATCGCTGAGGTAAACACAGTACAAACCACCACTGCTAGCAACGATCTTGGCATTGCGTCCAGCAAAAGACTGGTTTAGCTTTCTGAAACACCTGAGAATGGTAGTGCCCCTTGTTGCTCTGGCTTGATCTTGGTCTGTCCTCAAAAGGAAACCTACTGGTTTGCTGCCACCTTGAGTAGGCTGAACCTCTGACAATTGAAACTGGGGATCTACTTGTAGATATGCAAGATTCCAGGCCGTCCCAATTGATCTACATCGAAGAATGTCGATGGCTGGTAGATACGGGAAAATGTGCTGCCGGATGACATCTGGGGGCAATGAAACATCCATCTTGACCTGAAAGAAAACAGCAAAAAGATCAAGTTAGCATAAAACAACTTGATGCTCTCATAATAAAACAAAAACAGTGACAATCTACCAGTTAGTTTAAGGAGTTCTAACTGCTAGCACTCCTTTTAAATTTAATTCTGGGACTTATAAATGGCCCTAACAAGCCAAACAATTTCATCATGTGTCCAACCATTTAAGACAGCAGGTGGAGGGGTGCTAAGACAGCACAACATCATCACCGTTGCTACTTACTCGTAAAGAATTCTCATAGACACCAAAAGTTCATCTAACAAGAATGCAGTGCCGTCTGAATTTCCCCAAGTTAGATGGTACTTCAAATAAACTTATGTGATGCTTTATATAGAAGCAAAAAGAATTGGCCACAGTAGGTCAGATGCAAAGGGACGCTGATCACAAAAAACCACTGGCGCCCCAGCTGATCTGCATCACATCAGTATGTCTAACACAAACAAAACTGATAAACTAAATCGACAGCAGACATAATGTTCAGTCTGGATCTGACCATTTCCTGCTCAAAACATAAGGTGCTGAACAAACACCTGCGATCAGAGCTGCAAAACCTGTATATCACATTGACAGATGCTTGCCATGACCAAATACAAAGCCCCAAACAAAATGGCACCAAATACTCCCCAAAATCAACACAAGACAGCTACGCAACTGTGGGAACTAGAAGGGGGCGCCCGGGCGCGCCTCCATATTGCTGCAAGCCCTGTACTATATGGTGCTTGAACAAATTCGGCATCAAATCCTCGACCAAAATCAACTAAACAGCTATCAGAGGCGTGTGTCCCATGTTGATGCAAACCCGGATGTGTACTATATCGCACCCAAACAAATTGGCATCGGATCCTCCCCGAATGAATTTTATCATGCCATATCCAACCGTTGAAGACATCAGGCAGAGCGGTACTAAGACAGCATAACAACCTTTACACTCATTTCTATTGATGCTCACTTGTAATGAATTCCTAATAGGCCCCAAACGTTCATCTAACAAGAGTGCAGTGCTGTCTGAAACTTCCCAAGTTAGATGGTTCTTCAAATGAAGCTATGCAATGCTTTATAGAATCAAAATACTGGTCACAGTAGGTAAGGGACGCTGATCACAAAAACCACCGGGGACACAGACAAAATTTATAAACTGAATCGACAGTGCAGGCAGAATATATTCAATCTGGAGTCTGACAGTGACCATGATACCACGATCTCCTGCTCAAAACATACAATAAAGGGAGCTGAAGAAACACCTATCACTCGAAGCTGCAAACCCTGTAGTATATCGCATTGACAGATGTGAGCCATGACCAAATCGACATCAAATCCTCCCCGAAATCAACACAAGACAGCTAAGGAACTATTGGAACTAGAAGGAGCGCACCTCCTAACTGCAAACCCTCAACTATATCGGCCCGGACAAATTGACATCGAATTCTCCAGAGAATCAACTAATAAGCAACTACCAGAATTATAAGGGGGGTGCGCCTCTGCAAACCCTGTACGCGCCCGAACAAATTGACATCAAACCCTCCCCAAAATCAACCAACGAGCAACTATCAGAATTACAAGGGGTGGCGCCTCCTATATCGCTGCAACCTATGTACGCGCCCGAACAAATTCCATCAAATTCCCCAAAATCAACTATGCAGCTAAGCAAGCATTAGCCGCGCAATCGATGTCAAATCGGCACATCACAAGCCGCGGAGGCGCGCGTAGAGCAGGCACCACCGATCGCAAACCGCGTCCAACGAGACGCAGCAAAACATTTCGAGCAGTCAACTCAGAACGCAAACCCCGCTCGCGAGGAAGCTACACGGGTGGGCGCGGCACCGAGGACCCGCATTGAGCGCGGCGGCGCACCAGCCCAGGTGCGAATGCGGCCGGAGAAACCTAGCAGACGGAGGAGGAGGAGGCGGGGAGGAAGGTGGTGGGCGGCGCTTGCTTACCAGGCAGCCGGCGGGAGCAGCTGGCCCGGTGAGGGAGAAGATGTCGCCGCCGCGGCTCACGTGCAGGCCGCGATCCCTCGCCCGCCGCTCGTCGCCTCTGGAAGCAGACGGAATGGGCTTGGAGGAGGAGGGAGAGGAGAGGGAGAGAGCCAAGGTGGGGCGCGAAGCTCTGAGGCCAGGCAAACGGGAGACGCAACTCTCGGGGTACTAATTCAAAATCTCACCGTCGTCACCTGGGCTCAGGGGCTCTATATTTTCAGCGTCCCGCCCATCGCCTCCTTTCCTTCCTTATATCATTTTACAGGATTGCCCTTCCCAATAATCTGTAATGTCTGGCTGTATCGGGGGCTCAATAGGCAAAGAGTGGAAGAATTGCGGAGCGTTTCCTTCGGGCCGTCAGTCCACAAGTTCGCAGCGTGCCATTCATGCTCTTGCTGGTCTAGTGTTCCCTGAACCGCTGAGATCTCTTTCAGTGTGATCTGACCAAGTCAAAGATGCAGCTACACCTGCAAATTTACGCGAACGTCGGCCCTTTTTTCCCTGTTACATAAAATGCACAATATCATCTGAATGTCTGCAGTGCAGTATAAGTACGCTTGCTTCTTGCCTTGCCTTCTAGCATGCGGCCGAACAACAGGGAATTTGATGAGATCAAAACGCCACTTGCTAAAACTACACACTGGATGTTCTAGTCGATATAATGATGCGTTGTAAATGCAATTTTGCGCGTTTTAATGCTAGCGCTTGGCATTAAAATCAGCTACCAGGCAAATGAAATCATCAATTGCCTTTGTGGCATTTCATCAAACACACCAAGCGAATATAAAGGAAAAACAGCCTCTTACCACTCCCTGGCCGGAGCCCAGGTTGTGCGCTCATCGGCCGAGGCCCACGGCCCACGGCCCACCGACCCGGCCGCTTGTCTTCCCGGAGCTCCATTCGGCCTCCCTGCCCTCTCCTCTGCTGGTGTAAACCGGCGGGGACTTGTCGCGGTCCGGCAAGGTCGGCCGTCTCTGGCGCCGTCCCCAACGTCCTCGTCGCCCCGCATCTCCGACTGGCTGCAGCCCCGGACCTCGCCGTCACTGGAGGCCTCCGGGCCCTTCTGGCAGTCGGGGTTCCTCGTGGCCCCATCGCCGGCGCGCGGAGGGTTACGGATGAAAGCGAACAGGATGTACACCGTCGGCGAGGAGGTGTGGCCGTCGTGAAGTGCGGGAGCGCGAGGATCGGGCCATTCGCGTACTACATTACATAGTCCGTACTCGTGCCTACGGCCGGCGCCGGCGCCGGCGCCGGCGTGTTCTACTGTTCTCCCTCGCTCTGTGGTGCCTGTCAGCCCGTGGGCCCGCTTTCCTTTATTGTTGTTTTTCTCGTGGGAGATGCTATTTCTAGATCGTTTGAGTGATTGTTGGCAAAGCCCGGTAAGTTATAATAGAAATAATAATATTTTTTTAGAAAAAACTTTCGATTTATTCAGGAATAATAGTTTACAAATTACTCTGTATTTCTAAAATACTACTTACATTCATAAATAAATGTTTGTACGTATGTACTGAAATGAATGAATAAACACACTAAAACATATTTATATACCTCCCATCAAAAGAAAAGTTAGAGCATCTTATATTTACGAATGAGAGGAGTATACAGCTACTCAAATCTTATTGACTAAAAACTAATACTCTGGATCATTGACATGGAAATACACAATTCTTTTCACTGAACTTGTTCTTAAGAGAACTTCCTCTTTGATTTCATTAGTTGAAACCATCATATCTTTTACAAACTACCAGAAACAAAACTAGCCAAGTAGATAATAAACCCAGAGCGAGAAATAAACCTTCAAATTATAGGCGTTTGTAAGTCAGACCTTCAGAGTCGTGAGAAAGATCACCTCCGTTAAGTCCAGACAACAATTTAGTTGTTGCCTATGCAAACCAACATCAAGCATGCTAGGTATATTACAATGCCAGCAAATAAAGCCTATAAGAAATACAGAAGATGTCCGGTCATTCTGGGTATTATTGTAGAAGTGGTAGAGGAAACATCATCACCCTCCCCAGGCCATGATCATGTTCATTCCCACCCTTCAGCCACACACCATTTTGAAGACTTCATTTGCTATCATTTCGAACATTCTTGCCCTCCATCTCAAAGTGTCTTGACCTTCCTGTTTTTCTAATTTGTTAGCGACACATTGAACTGCTAGTGATGTGACTAAGTGTCCCTCATCTAGTTAGTCAATTACCCATGTCTCAAGTGGTTGAGTATTTCATGTCTCCAAAACACCGGATCTAACTACTACTTAGAAGGCAATGTATGTAATGTGCGTATCTTTTGCTACCTAAATGCTTTCGTGCGGCTATTCCACTTGCCAATTTTAATTTGACAATGTATTTTGCAAAATCATGGGAATTAGTTACTTGATGATGTATTTTGAAAAAGCATACCATCTTTTCCATATATTTCTTTTTACTTTGTTTCATCGTTATATCAATCATTTTTTCTTTCCATTTGTTTGAGTCGATACATTATCCTCTATAATTCTATGAAATACATTTGTATTCACAAATCAGTATGTTGTTCTTCAAAAAATTTAAATCATGCAAAAGTGGTGCATATGGGTAGTTTAGCTCTAGATCCACCCGTGGTACTCGGGACAGTGTTTATGATACTTGCATAATCATTGGTGAAAGTACAATGATTTTTTTGACACCAGGGAGGGATCCAAAGGTCCTATAAGCTAGCATTAATATTTGCAGAAGTTTTATAACACTTCATGATCCAAAAATAAAAATTACACTCTAGTCTTTCCTTTTAAGAAAACTCAATTTGATCTGGAGACAAACAACGATCTCATCAAAGAAACATTCACCACTGTAAGTGCATCTAGTGCCACCCCTAGTTGGTTTTGGAGTATTGACGACAAACTTAATTGAGGGACTAATGTGTTTGTGAGAATTGCAGGATAATACAGGTAGAAGTCCCTCATTGATTTGGTTTTCCTACCAGAGATGACCCCTAAAAATGTATGAAGACATTGAAGTCAAAGGTGGTATATGAAGATATTCACATTGAAGACTATGACAAGAGAAGACACCACATGAAGCCTATGGAGCTCGAAGACTTAGATCTTCCATACTTCTCTTTCTTCTGTGTTGAGTCATAGGAACCACCATACTGTTAAGTGGGGTCCAAGAGAACCAGTCAGAATGACTGAAGTGATGCTTAAACAAAACCTATGTCTTCGAGTGAAGACTTTGAGAGCGAATCTTGTCCAGAGTCGGGCAAGTCAGCTTTGCTTAAAGCCCAAGTAAAGTTTCCGTGTGAGTTTGAAATCTGACCGTTGGAACACGTGTCAGTTCCTTAGTGACCCAGGGTCATTTCGGACAAATCAGGTCGGGTTGCCAAGTGGCTATTAATAGCCCACCCCCTACAACCATAAACGGTTGGCTGCTCAGATTCAGAGTACGGCTTTTGTCGTTTGAGAGCAACCCACCTCGAAGCCTTTGAGAGAGAATTCCTTGCGAGGATAAAGCCCTAACCACCCAGAGCCAAAGAGAATTAGGCATCACTTAAGTCTTCTTGTCTGTGTGATCTGAAGACTTATTACACTTGAGGACTGTGCATCCTCCAGCCGGTTAGGCGTCGCGTTCTGAGCATCCAAGAGACATTGTGGATTGCCGGTGAACGAAGTCTGTAAAGGTTTGGGAGTCTACCTTGAAGACTTACCAGAGTGATTGGGCGAGGTCTGTGTGACCTTAGCTCAAGGGGAATACGGTGAGGACTGGGTGTCCTGAGCTGCGTGTTCAGGACTGGGTGTCCGGGACTGTGTGTCCTAAGGTTTAAATACCTAGCCGCCCTAACCAGACGTACAGTTATCACAGCAACTGGAACTGGTCCAACAAATCATTGTCTTCAGCGAGTCACTGGTTTCATCTTCCCTTCCCTTTACTTACTGTTACTCCTTGTGAAGTCATTGTATGTTCACACTATCTTTTGTCTTCACTGAGTGACTGCGTGTTCTGTGTGGCTTCACAATATCTTCCTACCTGATCCTTACTACATTGCTGCTATTAGTCATTGTGCTTTCACTCTATTGAATACTTGACTATGGCTTGCCTAGTGTAGTCTACCTTCCGCTGCAGGGTAATAGGTTTAATTCTATCGTTTGTCTTCATAACTTCCACGTTTTGAAGACTTTCATAAAAATCGCCTATTCACCCCCCCCCCTCTAGTCGATATAACACACTTTCAATTGGTATTAGAGCAAGGTGCTCCCTTGTTCTGTGTGATTCGGTTTAACCACCTGGAGTTTTAGCTATGTCGACTGCAGGGATAATTAAAGTCTCCGCTGCGTGCCCCGTCTTCGATGGAACTGAATATCCCTACTGGAAGAATAAGATGTGCAGGCATCTTGAAGCCATTGACGTCGACCTATGGTATGTCGTCAAGAACGGCGTTCCCAAGGTTGGAGAAGGTGTCACTGCTACTGATGTCAAGAAGTTCGTTCAACTGGACTCTACTGCCAAGAATATCATCTGTGGTCATCTGACCAAAGGACAGTATGGCCGTGTGAGTGCTTTGGAAACATCTAAGCTGGTCTGGGACTGGCTCTCCAAGGTCAATGAAGGCGTCTCAACCCAGAGAGATCATAGAATCAGTGTCCTTCGCAACCTCTTCAACCACTTCAAGCGAAATGACAATGAGAATGTCCAGCTCACATTTGACCGACTCACTAACATCACAAATGAGCTTCAAGCCCTCGGCGCTACTGAGATCACCAAACATGAAGTCGTCAAGACACTACTGAGATCACTTGATAGTTCGTTTGACACCCTAGCCCTGATGATTCAAGAACGTCCTGATTTCAAGACACTCGATCCGTCTGACATACTTGAGAGGCTCAACACACATGAGTTTCAGCTTTCTGAGAAAAGAGATATCTACGGTCCAAACTATGGGTGAACTCGTGCCTTGAAGGCAAAAGTTGTCTCCTCATCTGAAGAAGAATCTGACAGCAGTTCGGATGATCCTGAAGACATTGGAAGGGAACTTGCTATGCTTGTGAAGAAGTTCCAAAAATTCACCAAGAAGAAAGGTTTCAGAAAGTCTTCCCGATTAAGCTCAAGGAATGATGAAGCTTCTGCTCACGACTACAAGAAGAAAACATGTCACAAGTGCAAGAAACCTGGCCACTTCATCTCTGAGTGTCCACAGTGGGACAATGAGAACAAAAAGAAGAAGAAGAGCAAGGAATATGACTCTGACGACAAGAAGAAGAAGAAATACTCAAAGTCTTCTTCCAAGTCTTCCTCAAAGTCTTCATCACACAAGAAGAGCTCATCTGGCAAGGCACGTGCGTTTGTTGGCAAGGAAATGGATTCAGAGGAGGAGTCCGCTTCTGAGGAGGCGGAGGTGGAGTCTGAGGAGGAGTCCGATTCAGGCGTCGCAAGTCTGGCTACGGCATACATTGCCAAGTCCATCTTCAACACTGAAGACAATGACTTCATCACCGACACCGATGCAAATGACAAGGACTACTCCGCTTCTACCTACTGCTTCATGGCACGCGGTGCCAAGGTAAACACACGCACTACTCACTATCAAACATCTAGTGACGATGACTCTGATTGTGGTTCAAAACCCAGCTACAAAACACTTGCTAAAATTGCAACTGAACAACAGAAAGCTATGGAACATATTCAAAAACTGTTAGACAGAAGCGATGATCTGTTAGGTGCTGAAATGACTCGATCTGAATCCTTAATTGAAGACATAAAAAATCTTCACGTTAAGTATGAGGAACTTGAAAGTCGTCATGAAACTCTCTCGACAACCCATGAAAAGCTTTCCTATGATTATCTTCAAAGGAAGCAAGATCTTGAGAAATTGAGAGCAGCTCATGAAGATCTTCAAAAGGAAAATGAGTCACTTCGCGCCAAATAGATCAGTTCTGCTCAGGAAGGATTTGAACCACCATGTCCTAAATGCATTGAGCGTGATAATGCTACTTCTGTTGCTAAATGTTCTACTGCTACTACTGTTGCAATATCTTCAACTATTGATGTGGTAACTAACCCCTCTGCTGAGGATACCACTGCTATTGCTGATGAGAATGCTAGGTTGAAGACATTGCTTGAAACAGGGATGTACAAAAGTCTTAAAGGGCATCAGACACTATGTGATGTCCTCAAAAAGCAGATTCTGAACCGAAACCCGAGGAAAGAGGGTGTTGGGTTCGTAAGGAAAATGAATGCTGATGGCTTTTATTGGAAACCTGAGCAGTACCCCAAAACCACGTGGGTTGCAGCAAAGGAACCTTCAGCAGATCCATCCAATCTATCTGGCTTCACTTGTGCTAACCCCATTATCATTGACGAATCCCTTGATGCAAACTATAAACTGTTTAAGAATCAGAATGGTGAAATGTTTTCCAGGTACATTGGTACTAACTGCAGGAATGGACCGCCTATGAAGAAGATCTGGGTTCCGAAAAGGTGTCTGGAGAATCTTCCTGTGAATGTCATCATGACACCTCACGTGAAGAAGACAAACCTCAGACCAAAGGCTTCATACGGTCCAAAGGCTTCATACAGATAGAGGACTCACCTGAGTCGCACTAATGCAAATGTTTTGCAGGGAAACCATACTCAAGCATATGAATATGAGAGTGGTTCATCAAACCGCCATGTTCATAAGACCAAGAACTATTCTGCTTATTCTTATGAGTACTATTGTCCGCCTGCAAGACTGTTTGCTAGGGTTCCAAAGCCAAAGTTCTCAGATGCTGCACTTAGACTTATTGCTTCTAAGCCACCCTTGAAGATGTGGGTGGCTAAGAAAGCTTAACTCTCTTTTGCAGGGAAAGGTCTCCAGCAGAAAACCAAAATCGTCTGACGCTATTGCTGGGGACCTTAAACATCTTGTAGGGCGCACGATCAAATGCCTGAATGGTCTTACTATGTACTTCGTTCCTGAATCGCTTGCTACTCTCCCTATTAGTCCTAATCTGGATCTAAGCTTTCATAACCCACTGGTTCGTCAAATGTTTTTGCTTCACAATGCTCTTCGTGAAGCCTATCCCCCTAACTGCACTGTATGGTACGACACCAGCGTCTTTAGAATGGATTATTGATAGTGGGTGTACAAATCACATGACTGGCAAAAGAAGCCTTCTTATGAACTCAACCTTACGTCCATCCGACAAGAGCCACATCACATTTGCTGACACTAGTAAAAGTAAGGTATTGGGTCTAGGTAGAGTTGCAATCTCAAGGGATCAACACATGGATAAAGTCATGCTTGTTGAATCCCTTGGCTTCAACTTAATGTCTGTCTCAATGCTTTGCGATTTAAACATGATCGTAATATTTGGAAAATATCATTGCCTTGTTCTAATGGAAACTGACAAGTCTCTAGTATTTGAAGGGTATCGAAAAGATGATTTGTACGTGGTAGATTTCTCAGCAGGACCACAGCTTGCCGTATGTCTTCTAGCAAAAGCTTCAGAATGCTGGCTCTGGCATCGGAGGCTTGGGCATGCTGGCATGAGGAACCTCCACACCCTGGCAAAGAAGAAGCATGTCATAGGCATCGAGGGCGTCAAGTTCAAGAAAGATCACTTATGCGGTGCCTGTGAGGCAGGAAAGATGACGAGGGCCAAACATCCCTCGAAGACAATCATGACCACTACTCGACCCTTCGAACTGCTTCACATGGATCTTTTCGGTCCCACTCATTACTCAACTCTTACTACTACTGCTTGTCTCTATGGCTTTGTCATTGTTGATGATTATTCTAGATATACTTGGGTGCACATAATCCTTTACAAGACTGAAGTGCAGGATGTCTTCAGACGCTTCGCCAATCGAGCAATGAACAACTATGGTGCCAAGATAAAGCATATCAGAAGTGACAATGGCACTGAATTCAAGAACACTGGCCTTGATACATATCTTGATACCTTGGGCATCACACATGAATTCTCATCCCCGTACACGCCACAGCAGAATGGGGTCATCGAACGCAAGAACAGAACACTCATTGAGATGGCCAGAATGATGCTAGATGAATACAAGACTCCAAGAAAATTCTGGCCTGAAGCCATTGATACTGCATGCCATACAATCAATCGTGTTTGTCTTCACAAGCTTCTGAACAAGACATCTTATGAGCTCCTTACTGGCAAGAAGCCAAATGTCAGTTACTTTAGAGTATTTGGCGCCAGGTGCTGGATCAAGGACCCACATCACACCTCAAAGTTTGCACCAAAAGCACATGAGGGTTTTATGCTTGGATATGGAAAGGATTCGCACTCCTACAGAGTCTTCAATCTCTTTCATTACAAAGTGTTTGAAACAGTGGATGTGCGGTTCGATGAGACCAACGGTTCACAAAGAGAGCAACTGCCATATGTGCTAGATGAAGTTCCATCCAGTGAATCAATCAAGCTAATGGGAACTGGAGAAATTATACCTTCTGAAGCTCATCCTGAAGAAGAACTTATCATCTCAGCACCTAATCAACATGAAGACAATGCTCAGCCTGAAGACATTCCTTCTAACAACGACAATGATCAGCAAGAGCAAAATCTTCGCCCTATGCATCCTCGCGTTGCCAATGAAGTGCAGATTGAAAGAATAATTGATAGCATCAATGCACCCGGTCCACTCACTCGTTCAAGGGAAACTCAGCTAGCAAATTTCTGTGGGCACTTCGCATTCGTCTCAATAACAGAACCCAAGAAAGTTGAAGAAGCCTTCATGGAACCTGAATGGATTCAAGCTATGCAAGATGAGCTTCAACAGTTTGAGCTGAATAATGTATGGGAACTGGTCAAGCGTCCCGATCCTCGGAAGCACAACATAATAGGCACCAAATGGATATACCGCAACAAGCAAGATGAGCATGGTCAAGTTGTCAGAAACAAAGCTCGTCTCGTTGCTCAAGGATATACTCAAGTGGAAGGCATTGACTTCGATGAAACATTTGCTCCTGTGGCTAGACTTGAAGCCATACACATACTGCTGGCCTATGCAAATCATCACAACATACTTCTTTATCAAATGGATGTGAAGAGCGCCTTCCTCAATGGCAAGATTGAAGAAGAAGTGTATGTTGCACAACCTCCTGGCTTTGAAGATCCAAAACATCCTGACATGGTATACAAGCTCAACAAGGCACTGTATGGCCTCAAACAAGCCCCTCGGGCCTGGTATGACACACTCAAATACTTCCTGAAGAGCAAAGGCTTCATACCTGGTTCTCTCGACCCCACTCTCTTCACGAAGACATATGATGGTGAACTGTTTGTGTGCCAAATATATGTGGATGACATTATCTTCGGCTGCACCAATCAGAAGTACAGTGAAGAGTTTGGATATATGATGCAAGAGCAATATCAAATGTCTATGATGGGAGAGCTGAAGTTCTTTCTCGGTCTTCAAATATGACAGCAACGCAACGGCATCTTCATATCTCAAGAGAAGTATCTCAAATATTGCCTGAAGAAGTTCGGTATGCAAGACTGTAAAGGCTTCACGACGCCAATGCCAGCCAAGCATCATCTGGGTCCTGACGACAATGGTAAAGAGTTCGATCAAAAGGTATACCGCTCCATGATTGGTTCTTTACTTTGTCTATGTGCATCTAGGCCAGATATTATGCTTAGTGTTTGCATGTGTGCTCGATTTCAAGCGGCACCAAAGGAGTCGCATCACTTAGCTGTGAAGCGAATTCTTCGATATTTGGCTCACACCCCAACTCTAGGATTATGGTATCCAAAGGGCTCAGAGTTTGATCTGGTTGGATTCTCGGATGCTGATTATGCTGGTGACAAAGTTGATCGCAAGTCTACATCAGGCACATGTCACTTTCTGGGACGATCACTTGTATGTTGGTCTTCAAAGAAGCAGAACTATGTATCTCTCTCCACTGCTGAATCTGAATACATTGCTGTTGGATCTTGCTGCGCTCAACTTCTGTGGATGAAGCAAACGCTCAAAGACTATGGCATTCATCTGAAGCAAGTGCCACTCTACTGCGACAACGAAAGCGCCATCAAGATTGCCAACAACCCAGTTCAGCACTCAAAGACAAAGCACATTGAAATTCGTCATCACTTTTTCAGAGATCATGTTGTGAAGGAAGATATTGATATCATACACGTCAACACTGAAGAGCAATTGGCAGATATCTTCACCAAGCCCTTGGATGAGAAGAGATTTTGCAAGTTACGGTGTGAGCTAAATATCCTGGAATCCTCAAATGTCCTGTGATCAGGCACACATCCTAACCCTTATGCATATTGATGACTTAGATGTGCAACACACGAGTAAAGTATATCTTCAATCAATGAAGACATACATTCTAAGTGTGAATACATTAATGTGGAATTTGACTTCGGAGCGCCACGATAATTGTGCACCGTGTCTGGGTCTAATACTTCCTATACGGTGGGTAACGCCACCACCAAATGTTCTATTTTGAAGTGTTTCACTCATGGCGTTACCTTGCTATGTCTTCACATTTGGTTTGGCTTCAATCTCAACATGTCTTCATGATTATCTTCACTATGTTGATTATATATATATACTAGTGTTCTGTCCTCTACAACATTCACTTATAGCTATGTCTTCTTGCTGAATCTTTTGAACTAAGTGAATGTGATCGGACCCTAACCTCTCTATGCTATCTATCTCAAACTCTATCTCTCCAAATCATATGCATTCTATTGAAATTGTCGAATGTCTTCTCTGCGTCCTTGTCAGCAGAAGATACAAAGACAAACCTTAAGTCCACTTTCAATGCTCATTCCTCCACATGAAACCCGGAGAAGTAGGAACGACCACCCGACAATCCAGGCGTGTGTGGGACATGGAACAAACCCCAAAATTCTGCATGATGGCCATGTGTTCCTCAGATGCGAATCGCCAGGGGCACCTGTGTAATAACGCAATGCCGCCCCTGTACCTATAAATACACACTTCACGACGGTCATTATCTCTTCTTCCACTCTCGCACGAACCCTAGCACCACCGCTAGCCCTCGACGACACCGGCGACGAAGCGCTTCGCTGCCGCAACCTCTCCAACGCCGTCTTCACGCCGACCGCGGACATCGTCCTCTCCGCCGTCGCCGTATGTGTCCTCCGTCGCCAAGTTAGGGCACGGAAGATCGAACTGCTCGGCCTCATCTTCCACTCCATCTAGCAGTTCTTAGTGTGGTAAATAAAACTTCCTTTTTACGGCACCATTGATCCTATGGCTTTGTCATTTTCTACCACAAGCAGTTTCTATTCACACAAGTTAGATCTCTCTCATACTGCATCTCATAACATGCCTAGTATATTCACTTATGCTTCACAAAGTAGTTAGATTCCTCACTTGTACTGATCTCTGGATTCGTACAAATCTGGAACCAACTCCTTATCTATGAGTGAATGTCTTCTCACGATGAGGTCAATGTCTTCTAAACTGATTTATGTTTAAAATCTTCTGAGAATGAATGTGACCTCTTCCCCTTCCCTTGCACCTTAATGCTGTCACAGGTACATGTCCGTGGGAGAATCCCTTGGTTCTCATAGTCTGCATTCATTTGCAGAATTCTTACAGCATCATATAAATTCTCCCGAAGCAAGTTCCTGTTTGTCCAGCAAGCGAAAATCTTTGGTAACATCCCAAATTTTCAACTTGGAATGTTATACATTAGATCATCATGCATATCATATTTTATTTGCTTTGGGTTTTGATCCTAGAAAATTCTAAGCAACTCAAGGACCCACGGAGAGAGTTGGGGATTTCGTTATTTTCATATTTGAGTTTTCTCAAATTTTGAGAATAGGATCATTTGATTTTATTTATTTTATCATCAATTATTTCTATTACAAAAATATGAGAGAGGGAATAAAATGACTTTCCCAAAATATAGAAATATTGAGGATTTAATAAAAAAATCAAATAGTTTTATTTCGGAGTTTTCTTGTTGTTTTTATTTGAATTAGGAAAAATGCGCGTTTTTCAAAATTGCATTTAGGGCCCAAATAAATGTTCACTTTGTCTGTCTTGATTTTAGAAGCCCGGGAAAATTTATTTCGCGATTTTTGGAGTCCGTTTAGTATTTATTTTTATTTTTTTCCGAGCAAAAAAAAACGCAACCGACTTCGGGCCATAACCAGCCAGAACTCTGCCGGCCGGGGGGCTTTATAAGCCACACCTCGGGCCCGAGCCAGCCCACCAGCAGCCGCCGCCCGAACCCTAACCCTAGCCGCCAGCCGCCGCCGCCGCCCCGCCGCCGATCCGCCGGAGCCGCGCGTCGCCCGAGGTTCGCCGCACCTCGAAATCCATGCCGTTTTTTTTTAAAAAACAAAAAAAATTCCGTTCGTCATTTTTCTTTTTCGTCGGATTTTTCCGCGGTTATTTTCTGATCGCGATTTCTGATCCGATTTTCGTTTTAGTTTTTCTTTTCGCTCGTTTATCGGAATCAGGCGATTCAAGCGCCTGGAGTTTCGTCTTGAAACCCTCTATCCGAATAATCAACTTAAACAAGTTTTTGCTACTGTAAAATTTGACTTAGGTTCAGATTACTAGAACGAAGTTGTTTTCTTTCGCCGTTTTACTTTCTTTGCTTCGTTCGATTTGATTCTTTTTGCCAACCGGAGTTCTTAAGTTGAACCTTATGGTTAGATCTCTTATTTGAGTTTTACCTGTGCATTAGATGAGTACTTATTGTATGCCTACTTATTTGCCTGCGATAGAGTACCCGGAGTGCGCCGCCTGTTACTTCGAATCGTTAGGTTTCACGGATCATCAGCAAGGCAAGTAACACTTTGATCATACCTTTTCTACAACCCAGTTTTTTTTTTGCATTAGATCAATCTTCACACATTGCATGATTAGGATCTAATTAAACTGTGGGATGGGAAGTAGATGAGGTAGTACCTATTACCTGTTTATTATCAAACCTTTGGGAGTTACTTCTACGTTTGCTTATTATGCCATGCTATGCTAGTAGACATGGATTGGGTGAGTGAAATCCATGACAGATGTGAGATTGATAATTAATGGTTTATCTAAGGTGGCAACTTAAATACACATCTGGGTGGATTGAGGCACCTGGGTAGTCCAGGACATGCCTGTTTTCTTTTGGACCGCCACCCAGGCTCAAAGGGATCATGAGATTTTTCAAACTAGAAACTTCCGTGTGCAGCCACAAGCCATTATGGGCTCTGGCATAGTTGATTAAGTCGTGCGAACTCTTACAGGATAGACTAGCAGATGTAGGGGGAAGTAGGTGTACCGGTCTATCCATCGTATGGTGCTAGCGCTTCTGAAAGACTGTGTCTCGGTCATCCGTTTCTCAAACACCATGTAGTGCGAGAAATCCAACAGAGGTGATCGAGTCTTGTGGGGCAAAGTGCGCAAACCTCTGCAGAGTGTAACAAACTAATCATGATTAGCCGTGTCCCCGGTTATGGACATCTTGAGTATCTAGTATCTGGATTATCATGTGAATCTCAACATGTTACTCTAAAATTAATGTTGTTGGGTTAATGATGATGCTTAATTGGGATTGAGAATGCTGTCAACCATTCTCAATGTTTAACAACCACCATGATAGTAATTAAATTTATTCCTTTTGAAGTAGGGGAAAATTGGCTTTATGCAAAACTGTAACCATAGAGCTTTCCACCAGCCAAATATGCATATAGTATAGCTGTTGCATTCCATTACTCTCTATGTGTTACCTTGCCAGCATATTCCATGTGCTGACCCGTTTTCGGGCTGCAACGTTAATGTTGCAAACTTTTCAGACGACGATTAAGGAGTTTTTAGGTCGTGGTTCTATACTCAGTGATGCCAGTGGAGTTGATGGACTCACTTATCTTCTAAGCCTTTCGCTGTTATCGTAATTAGATGGCCTTAAGCCATATTTATTGTAATAAGTTCTCTATTGAGACACTCGATGTAATAAGTGTGTGATTGCTACTCTGCTATAAATCCTCTGAGTACTGTGTGGTGTCAGCATTACTGATCCAGGGATGACACCGGAGCACAGAGATCAGACTGTTTGAGGTCTGGTCGCTACAGAGATGGTATCAGAGCACACGCTAACTATAGGACACGACCACTAAGCTAAAGACCTAGATCACTACTCACTCTCTTCTCTCCTGACCTCTCATCTTTTCTACTCTTTAGGATGGCGGATGCAAGGGACAAGTTCACCCAACCGGATGAAGATACACCCTTTGGACGCCACTTGAAGGGAGTCACTAGATACCTGAACATAGGAGTACCAAGCTTCACGGGAACCTACAACGCCACTTTACCTGAAGAAGAGCGCTGGATGATTCAAGTTCAAATCCCAGGAAGGACGTTCATGCCAGTCACTGAGCCCATAGAATTTTCTTTTGATGCACCAACTTGGAGTCTAGGAAAGAGCATGGCAGCTCACATCGCCATGGGACGCATTGGAGAAGTCTACCACAAGGATCTCAAGGATACTATCTACCAGATTTGCGGGCGCCGAGATGAACACTGGGAGATGATTAACACCATGAAGGATAGATCAATCGTAGCTTTTATCCAGGAGTTAAACCAGCACATTCGACGACAGGAGAATCAGATGTGCACCGACATGATAGATCTGAAGAAGGCTAAGACTAGAATCAAGGAACTGAGGAAGAACTCAAGGCTACACGCGAAGATTATGAAGAAGAATTGAAGTATTGGTGGATAAGAATGCCGACCTAACTATGAAGCTAGCAGTATTTATGGGAGGCCTGACACCAGTAGATGAAGACGAAGAACCCAAGGAGATTAGCCTGGAAGACTACATCATCATCGACGGCACCGACTCGGAAGCAGATAGTAGCGATGATGACTATGTTGATGAAGCAGGAGCAGATATCATGGAGTCTACAACCGTAGAATATTTCTAGTAGACCACCTCATCAGTAGTAGTAGTCCACCATGTACATATAGTAGTCCGAGCACTTTGCGATAGTTAGATCGATTGTATGCCTTTGTTTGTTTGAATGAGAATTGTTTGCTTTTGCCTCATGTGCATATGGGTAGTGTTTTCTCTTTAGACCCCCTCTATTCTTATATCTCATCTTTTCTAAACCCTCAGATGCCTCCGAGACGTGACCCCGGATTTGCCTTTCCGCCGGAGCTCACCCAGTTGATCCAGCAGCAGAACACCTTGATGCAGTTGCTAGTCCAGAATCAGAATCAGGGGAACAACAAAAACAACCCACCACCACCACCACATGTTGACCACTTAGCCCGTTTTCTTAGGCTGAACCCGCTGGTGTTTTCCAGTAGCACCGAGACGATAGTAGCAGATGATTGACTCTGCAAGACAGCTAGGGAGTTGACCACAGCAGGATGCACAGATGCGGAGAAGGTTAAGTTTGCCGCACATCAGTTAGAAGGACCCGCAACATCATGGTGGGAGAATTTCACAACCACCTTTCCAGTCGACACTGTCACATGGGATCAATTTCAGCAGGCTTTCCGTACTGCCCATGTTTCAGCAGGAGCAATGGCCATGAAGAAGCGTGAGTTTCGTAACTTGCGCCAAGGAGGACGGACAGTTGGCCAGTATGTGGAGGAGTTTAGTAAGCTAGCACGTTATGCCCCAGATGACGTTGCTAGGATGCAGCTAAGCAGGAGAAGTTCCTGGAAGGACTGAATGATGAGTTGAGTATGCAGTTGATGGTAGCCACCTTCAACAACTACCAGGAGTTGGTAGACCGTGCTCTTATGATTGAAGGGAAGCAGCAGCAAATTGAGAACCGCAAGAGGAAGTATGGACAAGGAAAGTATAATTCAGGAGCTCAGCAGAAGCCACGTTTTACCCCTAGACCGGGAGGACATTTTAAGCATACCCATGGAGTAGGTAGCTCCCACAATCACAATGGCACCAAGAATGGTAATAGGAATGGAGGAAGCAATGGCCAGAACTGCAGCACCCCATCAACCCCAGCCAAGAGAGATCTGAGTCAAGTCACCTGTTTCAAGTGTTCCAAGACCGGACATTATGCCAATGAATGTCCTGAAGGCAAAAACGGCAATGGAAGCTCTGGAAAGAAGCCGAACCCTTTCAACAGGGGACAGGTGAACCACGTTAATGTGGAGGAGGTTAAAGCTCAGCCCGATGCAGTAATAGGTAAGTTTTTGGTTAAGTCATTTACTGCACTCGTTCTTTTTGATACTGGTGCATCGCATTCATACATATCAAGGGGATTTGTGGAAAAGTATAGCCTACCCACTAGGGTTCTCAAAACACCTATGCTAGTAAGCTCACCAGGAGCAGAGTACATGGCGAATCAAGGATGTTTTTAAGTGCCATTAAGTATAGGACGGCATGTTTTCCCAACAGATTTAATTATTCTGGAATCCCAAGGTCTAGATGTGATTCTTGGTATGGATTGGCTGTCGATGTATGGAGGAAACATCGATTGTGCTAGTAAGTCAATTTTGCTTACCACCCCAGAATGGAGAAGGATCAAGTATGTATCCCGGCATGCGCCAAACAAGACACAAGTAAATTCATTAACAGGAGTTGTGCAGGAGGAAGTACCAGTGGTAAGGGAATTCCCTAATGTATTTCCAGAGGAGTTGCCAGGCATGCCACCGGATAGAGATATTGAGTTCTTAATTGAGCTATTGCCAGGCACAGGGCCAATATCAAAGAGACCATATAGGATGCCAGCAAAGGATTTGGTGGAAATTAAGAAACAGATTAAGGAATTACTAGATAAAGGTTACATTCGCCCAAGTTCTTCACCTTGGGGATCACCAGTACTATTAGTAGAGAAGAAGGATGGATCGTTAAGGATGGTTGTTGATTATCGAGGATTGAATGAAGTAACAATCAAGAACAAGTACCCGCTACCAATGATCAATGATCTGTTTGATCAATTGCAAGGAGCTAAAGTGTTTTCCAAGATCGATTTGCGATCAGGGTACCACCAGTTGAAGATTCGAGAACAGGATATTCCGAAGACAGCTTTTACCACCAGGTATGGGCTGTATGAGTATACCATTGTGTCATTTGGTCTGACTAACGCGCCTGCCTATTTTATGAACATGATGAACAAAGTGCTTATGGAGTTTTTGGATAAGTTCGTCATAGTGTTCATTGATGATATCCTGGTTTATTCAAAGAACGAAGAGGAACATAAGGAGCATTTGCGTTTGGTACTTGGAAAGCTCAGAGAACATCAATTATATGCCAAGTTCAGCAAATGTGAGTTTTGCTTGAAGGAAGTAGGATTCCTCGGACACGTTATATCTGGAGAAGGTATAGTTGTTGATCCCACTAAAGTTGATACCGTGACCAAGTGGGAAGCCCCAACTACCGTTGGAGAGATCCGGAGTTTTCTTGGACTCGCAGGATACTACCGGAGGTTTATTGAAAAAATTTCAAAGATTTCGAAGCCTATGACGGAGTTGTTGAAGAAAGATACCAAGTTCAAATGGACTGAGCAGTGTGAGGCTAGTTTCCAGGAGTTGAAGAAACGCTTGGCTACCTCACCAGTGTTGATTTTGCCAGATCAGACCAAGGATTATGAGGTGTATTGCGACGCTTCACGTCAAGGACTTGGAGCAGTGCTTATGTAGGAAGGGAGAGTTGTTTCATATGCCTCAAGACAACTGAAGCCCCATGAGTTGAATTACGCTATGCATGAATTGGAGTTAGCAGCCGTAGTGCATGCCTTGAAGACATGGAGACATTTCCTCATCGGAAATCATTGTGAGGTGTACACGGATCATAAGAGTTTGAAGTACATTTTCACACAGAAGGAGTTGAACCTCAGACAAAGGAGATGGTTGGAGATCATCAAGGATTATGATATGAAATTGCATTATCATCCCGGGAAGGCTAATGTAGTAGCTGATGCATTAAGCCGCAAGAGCCATGTCAATACGTTAATGACGGGAGAAATACCCAAGGAGTTAGCAGAAAATCTTCATGAACTATGTTTGGAAATAGTTCCGAGAGGCTATGTAGCAACGTTGGAAATTCAGTCAACTTTGATGGACGGAATCAGGGAAGCTCAGAAGACTAACAAGGAGATTGCTTCCATAAAGGAGAAAATGAAAGAAGGAAAAGCTAAAGGATTTCGTGAGGATGAGCACGATACCCTATGGTTTGAAGACCGTGTCTATGTGCCCAATGACCCGGAGATCAGGAAGTTAATTCTGCAAGAGGCCCATGATTCACCCTATTTGATTCACCCAGGGAATACCAAGATGTATCTGGATTTGAAGGATATTTTATGGTGGACCGGAATGAAGAAAGAAATAGCAGAGTATGTAGCAGTTTGTGATGTATGCCAGAGAGTAAAGGCAGAGCATCAGAAGCCAGCAGGATTGTTACAACCATTGCCGATACCCGAATGGAAGTGGGATAAGTTAGGCATGGATTTTATCATGGGATTGCCCAGGACTCGTTTAGGCTATGACTCGATTTGGGTTGTAGTCGATCGATTGATGAAAGTAGCTCATTTCATCCGAGTAAAGACCACTTATACCAGTGCTAAGTTGGCAAAAATATACATGACCAGAATAGTATGTCTGCATGGAGTTCCGAGGAGTATCGTATCAGATAGAGGAACCCAGTTTACCTCAAAGTTCTGAAAGCAGTTGCATGAAACTTTGGGAACCAGGCTAGAATTCAGTACATCTTTTCATCCGCAGACAGATGGACAGACCGAGAGAGTCAATCAGATTTTGGAGGATATGCTGAGAGCTTGTGCGCTAGATTATGGATCTAGTTGGGACGATAATTTGCCATATGCAGAGTTCTCTTACAACAGCAGTTACCAAACCAGTTTGAAGATGGCCCCTTTCGAAGCTTTGTATGGAAGAAGGTGCAGGACACTGCTTTCGTGGGACGAAGTTGGAGACCGCCAGTTGTTTGGACCTGACTTGATTAAGGAGTCTGAACAGAAAGTGAAGTTGATTCACGATAGGCTCAAGGTAGCCCAGTCCAGACAGAAGAGTTATGCAGATTCTAAACGCAAGGAGACAGTTTACGAAGTTGGAGACAGAGCTTATCTTCGAGTATCTCCACTTCGGGGAACAAAGCGTTTTGGAGTTAAAGGGAAGTTAGCGCCACGATTTATAGGACCATATCGAATTTTGGAGCGTATGGGAGAAGTGGCCTACAAGTTGGAATTGCCCGAAGGATTGTCAGGAGTTCATAATGTGTTCCACGTTTCCCAGTTAAAGAAGTGTCACGCGGAGATAGCTGACATACCATTGAGAGACACAGTGCCTTTGGAAACTATTCAGTTGGATAACGATTTGACCTACGAGGAGAAACCAGTTAAGATCCTCGAGTTTGCCAGCCGAGTTACCCGCAGCAAAGTTATCAAGTTTTGCAAGGTTCAGTGGAGTCACCACACGAAGGATGAAGCCACCTGGGAACGAGAGGAAGATTTGCTCAAAGACCACCCTCACCTATTTTCTAGCCAACCCGAATCTCGAGGGCGAGATTCATCTTAAGGGGGGTAGGTTTGTAACATCCCAAATTTTCAATTTGGAATGTTATACATTAGATCATCATGCATATCATATTTTATTTGCTTTGGGTTTTGATCCTAGAAAATTCTAAGCAACTCAAGGACCCACGGAGAGAGTTGGGGATTTCGTTATTTTCATATTTGAGTTTTCTCAAATTTTGAGAATAGGATCATTTGATTTTATTTATTTTATCATCAATTATTTCTATTACAAAAATATGAGAGAGGGAATAAAATGACTTTCCCAAAATATAGAAATATTGAGGATTTAATAAAAAATCAAATAGTTTTATTTCGGAGTTTTCTTGTTGTTTTTATTTGAATTAGGAAAAATGCGCGTTTTTCAAAATTGCATTTAGGGCCCAAATAAATGTTCACTTTGTCGGGCTTGATTTTAGAAGCCCGGGAAAATTTATTTCGGGATTTTTGAAGTCCGTTTAGTATTTCTTTTTATTGTTTTCCGAGCAAAAAAAAACGCAACCGACTTCTGGCCGTAACCGGCTAGAACTCTGCCGACCCGGGGGCTTTATAAGCCGCGCCTCGGGCCCAAGCCAGCCCAACAGCAGCCGCCGCCCGAACCCTAACCCTAGCCGCCAGCCGCCGCCGCCGCCAGCCGCCGCCGCCCCGCCGCCGATCCGCCGGAGCCGCGCGTCGCCCGAGGTTCGCTGCACCTCGAAATCCGTGCCATTTTTTTTTAAAAAAAATTTCGTTCGTCGTTTTTCTTTTTTTTTGGATTTTTCCGCGGTTATTTTCTGATCGCGATTTCTGATCCGATTTTCGTTTTAGTTTTTCTTTTCGCTCGTTTATCGGAATCAGGCGATTCAAGCGCCTGGAGTTTCGTCTCGAAACCCTCTATCCGAATAATCAACTTAAGCAAGTTTTTGCTACTGTAAAATTTGACTTAGGTTCAGATTACTAGAATGAAGTTGTTTTCTTTCGTCGTTTGACTTTCTTTGCTTCGTTCGATTTGATTCTTTTTGCCAACTGGAGTTCTTAAGTTGAACCTTCTGGTTAGATCTCTTATTTGAGTTTTACCTGTGCATTAGATGAGTACTTATTGTATGCTTGCTTGTTTGCCTGTGATAGAGTACCCGGAGTGCGCCGCCTGTTACTTCGAATCGTTAGGTTTCACGGATCATCAGCAAGGCAAGTAACACTTTGATCATACCTTTTCTACAACCCAGTTTTTTTTGCATTAGATCAATCTTCACACATTGCATGATTAGGATCTACTTAAACTGTGGGATGGGAAGTAGAAGAGGTAGTACCTATTACCTGTTTATTATCAAACCTTTGGGAGTTACTTCTACGTTTGCTTATTATGCCATGCTATGCTAGTAGACGTGGATTGGGTGAGTGAAATCCATGACAGATGGGAGATTGATAATTAATGGTTTATCTAAGGTGGCAACTTAAATACACATCTGGGTGGATTGAGGCACCTAGGTAGTCCAGGACATGCCTGTTTTCTTTTGGACCGCCACCCAGGCTCAAAGGGATCATGAGATTTTTCAAACTAGAAACTTCCGTGTGCAGCCACAAGCCATTATGGGCTCTGGCATAGTTGATTAAGTCGTGCGAACTCTTACAGGGTAGACTAGCAGATGTAGGGGAAAGTAGGTGTACCGATCCATCCATCGTAAGGTGCTAGCGCTTCTGAAAGACTGTGTCTCGGTCATCCGTTTCTCAAACACCATGTAGTGCGAGAAATCCAACGGAGGCGATCGAGTCTTGTGGGGAAAAGTGCGCAAACCTCTGCAGAGTGTAACAAACTAATCATGATTAGCCGTGTCCCCGGTTATGGACATCTTGAGTATCTAGTATCTGGATTATCATGTGAATCTCAACATGTTACTCTAAAATTAATGTTGTTGGGTTAATGATGATGCTTAATTGGGATTGAGAATGCTGTCAACCATTCTCAATGTTTAACAACCACCATGATAGTAATTAAATGTATTCCTTTTGAAGTAGGGAAAAATTGGCTTTATGCAAAACTGTAACCATAGAGCTTTCCACCAGCCAAATATGCATATAGTATAGCTGTTGCATTCCATTACTCTCTATGTGTTACCTTGCTAGCATATTCCATGTGCTGACCCGTTTTCAGGCTGCAACGTTAATGTTGCAGACTTTTCAGATGACGATTAAGGAGTTTTTAGGTCGTGGTTCTATACTCAGTGATGCC
The DNA here is from genome assembly GCF_018294505.1 of Triticum aestivum. Taxonomy (NCBI): domain Eukaryota; kingdom Viridiplantae; phylum Streptophyta; class Magnoliopsida; order Poales; family Poaceae; genus Triticum; species Triticum aestivum. Next base: position 574,295,944 of record NC_057797.1, read on the forward strand.
GTTGGAGTTTATGGACTCACTTATCTTCTAAGCCTTCCGCTGTTATCATAATTAGATGGCCTTAAGCCATATTTATTGTAATAAGTTCTCTTTTGAGACACTCAATGTAATAAGTGTGTGATTGCTACTCTGCTATAAATCCTCCGAGTATTGTGTGGTGTCAGCATTACTGATCCAGGGATGACATTGGAGCACAGAGATCATACTGTTTGAGGTCTGGTCGCTACATCTTTGAAGCCTTTGAACGTGTTGAAGCCTTTCAGTTTAAAGTTCATGTCTTCAGAGAAATCAGCAAGGAAGGGTGGCAGAAAGCGTCGTGGAGAAACATCTAGAGATCTGCCAGATGAACTCTCAGAACTGTACAAGACAGATCCTGAAGAGGATTACAATCAGCGCAAGACCCGAATCCAATGGATTCGAAGATATTGGGCAGAACAATGGTTCAAATACCGATTTGTAACCCAGGAATATGCTGAGAAAAATGCCATCAAGAGACCGTGGGGAAACATGCTATACAAGAATCTTCAACCCAGGTCCAGAGATGAAGCCATTGAACAAGGCTTCTATCCCTGCATGGTCCATGGGCCACAGCCTATTGATGCACACCCATCGTCACTACTATGGTGTCGTGACGACATTCTGTTCAAGCGCAACTTCTAGTTTGCCCAGAACTCAGTGAAGCAAAACAAGAAGACATTGGGACTAGACTTCAACCCTGGTCCCTCAGCTCCAAGGGCTGATGGCACACGAGATGCAGAACCCAATGTCGTCGGTCCTTTCTACAACCTTGAAGGCCTCATCACCCATATCTTGGTTCAAGGGACTGCAGTGAATGAGCCTGCAGCTGACGCTGAATCAGATGAAGCGCCTGCAGCGCCGAAGCCAAAGAAGTTGAAGAAGCCTAAAGCTTCAAAGCCTGCCCCTTCACCAAAAATCTCACGGGCGAAGCCACTGGCAACTGCACCTCCTGAAGACAGTGTGCAGTCCGAAGATTTATCACGCATCTCCAAGCCCCAGAAGGTCAAGATGCCTCTGCCACACACCGGCCAAGAGCTAACAGCTGCTGCCATTCTGCGCAATGATGCCATTGATCTGTCAAGTGATGAAGATCTTGCAGATGACGCTCTTGAGAAACTCATAAAGAGCAAAGAAGAAGCAGAAATATTTAATGATCTGCCTCTCTTTGATGTAACAATCATCCACAACTTCATTGATGAATGGTTTGACACACCAAACATCAGCTTCGACGATCTCCAACTACCCATTGGCCTCAGTGTCGCCTTCCATGGCGCCATTGCTTCAGAGTTAGCTATCGCCCAACGCATTATTGAACTGAAGCAGAAGATTGACTTTGAGAAATCTCAGTTCAAGAAGCATATGGCCAAGCTCAGCGTGCAAGACATGAAGAATTTCAAGATTATGTTGCACGACCTCAAGGAAGCCTTTCTAAAGAAACGTGCAGAAGCTCAGGGTTCTCGTGAGCGCATGAAGGTCCTGGCTGATAGGTGTGTGCAAGCCTACAATGAGGCTGAGAAGCGCAAGGCCCTTGGGCGTCCTAGCATCGACCCCAGGATGGCTGCCACGAAGCAGAAGAAGCCCGCTATGACTGAACCTGAAGCACCAAGGCAGAAAACAAATCCCCTTGTCTTCCCAACTAGCATGACTGGCCCGAAGCCAAAGGTCAGGTCAACCGCTTCAGAACTGAAAAAGACCAGGACTGCTGAGGCTGAAGCAAGGAAGAGAAAACATCCTGAAGCCTCTGCTACAGCCCCCGCCAAGAAGAAAAAAATGACCAAGAAGGAACAGGCTGCTCCCACAGAGCCCTTAATTGTTGAACCCATTTCCATGGTTCACCCCGATGCCGATCCACAAGAACGTCAACTGACTGTCCATGAGCCTGCTTTCACAGAGGCTCATGAAGCTAAAGACTTTCCAGCAGCTGATCCCATTGCTGCTGAAGACATTGGTCATCATGACCATGTTGAAGATGATGCAACCCTTCCTCAGCTAGAACACCAACAGGTATCATCGCCTGTGCTAACACACAGCAAACTCATCAGCACTGGTCGTCCACTGACATCAATTGCACAGGATGCTTCATGGGCGGATCGCCCACAAGAGAATGAAGACCTTGAGGCCCAGCCAACAGCAACTCCACAGGCGTCACCCGCATTGCGCAGGCTTCGCAAAGGTCCAAGGCCTCAAGTCTCTACTAAAGACAATTCGGCTACATCAGCCGCGGAAGAAGAAGTCCCACAAGTTGCCACTCCCCTGTCCCACCAAGAAGCAGTTCTTGAGGAGAACGTGATCGTGACCGATCCTCCTGCTCGTCAAGTGGAGGTTGAACATCTTGAGGCTGCCACCACCAACACCACTGAAGCCACTGACGCTGTCATGGCTGAAGCTAATGTGGAGCCCTCACCAACAAAAGCACCAGAAGTCAGCGAAGCCACTGATCCCGCCACTTCTGTTCCTGAGTCTGCTGCCGGTCCCCAGTTCGACTATCATGTTGAGCACATGCCTCAGGTACAGAAGCCAATCCCAAGATTGCCAAGGTTCCTAGGTCCTGCATCGGCACCTGGCTCCTTCAATATCAATGGCTTCAGAGCAGACAACACATTCTTGAACAGCTCCAGGAACCCCTACTCCAGGGAAAGAATATCATCTGATCGGTTCTGGAGTTATCCGCAGCGAAGCTATTACTCATGCGTTCTTTACAACCAAGATCGCATCTTCCCACACAAGCGCCTTGGCATTGAAGCAATAGCTGGTCTGCCCTGTCTGGAAGAAGCTCTGGATTGCTTCAAAGAGGTTGGACTGCTGCCGTTCGTCACTGACCAAGAGCATTGGAATGAAGAGTTGCTGCTCCAATTCTATGCCACACTTCACATTCGCGGGTATAGCAGAGATCCGAAGACTTGGGTCCTGGAGTGGATGACAGGAAACGTTCATCACGAAGCCAAAGCCTTTGACATCATTGAGCTCACTGGTTTGCCCACTCCTGGCGATCTCTACGAGCATGGTTGTCAGCTTCATAGTGAAGCTATTGAGAGCATCTTTCAGAAGACTGGACCTAATATGAGTCAGATGCTCAGTATGATGAAGCCATTGCCCCAAGATGCTGCTTATCCCACGGAGTTCTTCGTTGAAGACCTTGAGTATCTGCCAAGAACCATTTATCAAATCATAAGGCGAACTCTCTGGCCAATCAAAGGACATTCTCCCCATGCCAAGCTGGAAGGTGCAATGAAGACTTTGGTCTTCTACATTCTTCATGGAAAATGCTTCAATACACATGATTTCTTCATTCGCCAACTTGCTGCATTTGGCTCTGATCTGTTTGGTTTGAAGTTCTACGCCCCTTGGGTGATGCGGCTGATCAAACTTCACTCCGCTATCTCATATCAGCCCTCGGCCCACAACCATCGGATCTTTTTACCTGATGTGGATATGTCTATTGAAGCCATCTATCCTGAGCCTGCCAAGGAACCTCTCAGTCTTCAGAATGCAGAGCATCAAAGTTTCACTCAGAACGTTGAAGGCATGGAAGCCGTAACTCGTGTGTATCCTTTGGCTGGCACTACACGTGCACCGCATCCTGCTCTCACTAAAGCCACTGACAGTACAACTGCTCCACGAGCCAAGAAGCGCACTCGTGTTCTCAACGACCGAGAGCTTCTTGTGGCTCTTCATCAGAAACAGGATAGGCATCATGACTGGCTGAAGCGTCAGATGCAAAGCCTCTTGGTGGATGTTAATCGCATTCGCAATCTTGCCACCAAGAATGCTTTTGTTGCCCATGAAACCTCTCGCTGCACATGGAAAGGGCTAACGCTGATGTGTTCTGAAGATGATCTTCAAGAGGATGGCTTCACTGAGCGATTCAAGTTTGACTCCACACCTCCTCGAAGGGCAGTGCTGCGATGATCTCCATCCCTTGAAGACTCCGAGTTCTCTTCCTCTGCTGCAACTATGAATGCCAGAGTGATTGAGGATGAAGACGATGCTACTTCACCGCCACCTCCTTCAGCATGCTTCGACTCTGCTCCAAGCTCTTCAGCACCGCCAAACACCACCAATGACCCTGCTGCTTCACCTACTCCTCATGGGAACGTGTAGATGCTCTATGTCTTCAAACCTTTTTGGTCCTTACTGACAAAAGGGGGAGAAGCATATGAGGTTGATAGTCTTCAAGCGGGTCCATATGGGCGGGTGCTTTATATGTTGCTTCGTGCTTACAACTCTCGTTTTGCTACATTTGGTTCTTTGAGTTGTAACACTTAAACTCGATGGTCGTCTACTACTTATCTGCCACCTTGTGTTGCGATGATAAATTCCGCATGTGCGACGATAAATTCCGCACTTAGATCATTCTGCAGACGTCCATTTTCCATTATGCATGTTATTATGTTCATATACTTTCACATGTATAGTAGATTGTCATCATAAGTTGAAGTGGATCTCCACAAGTACAACCTGCCATGTGCATTTGCATTCCAAAAGCAAATTACTTATATGCACATCTTCAGGGGGAGCCCTTGCAACTTATGAAGACAATTCCTTATCCTTTACAATTTCACAGATTATTGACGAAAGGGGGAGATTGTAAGTGCATCTAGTGCCACCCCTAGTTGGTTTTGGAGTATTGACGACAAACCTAGTTGAGGGACTAATGTGTTTGTGAGAATTGCAGGATAACACAGGTAGAAGTCCCTCATTGATTCGGTTTTCCTACCAGAGATGACCCCTAAAAATGTATGAAGACATTGAAGTCAAAGGTGGTATATGAAGATATTCACATTGAAGACTATGACAAGAGAAGACACCACATGAAGCCTATGGAGCTCGAAGACTTAGATCTTCCATAGTTCTCTTTCTTCTGTGTTGAGTCATAGGAACCACCGTACTGTTAAGTGGGGTCCAAGAGAACCAATCAGAATGACTGAAGTGATGCTTAAACAAAACCTATGTCTTCGAGTGAAGACTTTGAGAGCGAATCTTGTCCAGAGTCGGGCAAGTCAGCTTTGCTTAAAGTCCAAGTAAAGTTTCCGTGTGAGTTTGAAATCTGACCGTTGGAACACGTGTCAGTTCCTTAGTGACCCAGGGTCATTTCGGACAAATCAGGTCGGGTTGCCAAGTGGCTATTAATAGCCCACCCCCTACAACCATAAACGGTTGGCTGCTCAGATTCAGAGTACGGCTTTTGTCGTTTGAGAGCAACCCACCTCGAAGCCTTTGAGAGAGAATTCCTTGCGAGGATAAAGCCCTAACCACCCAGAGCCAAAGAGAATTAGGCATCACTTAAGTCTTCTTGTCTGTGTGATATGAAGACTTATTACACTTGAGGACTGTGCATCCTCCAGCCGGTTAGGCGTCGCGTTCTGAGCATCCAAGAGACATTGTGGATTGCCGGTGAATGAAGTCTGTAAAGGTTTGGGAGTCTACCTTGAAGACTTACCAGAGTGATTGGGCGAGGTCTGTGTGACCTTAGCTCAAGGGGAATACGGTGAGGACTGGGTGTCCTGAGCTGCGTGTTCAGGACTGGGTGTCCGGGACTGTGTGTCCTAAGGTTTAAATACCTAGCCTCCCTAACCAGACGTACAGTTGTCACAGCAACTGGAACTGGTCCAACAAATCATTGTCTTCAGCGAGTCACTGGTTTCATCTTCCCTTCACTTTACTTACTGTTACTCCTTGTGAAGTCATTGTATGTTCGCACTATCTTTTGTCTTCACTGAGTGACTGCGTGTTCTGTGTGGCTTCACAATATCTTCCTACCTGATCCTTACTACATTGCTGCTATTAGTCATTGTGCTTTCACTCTATTGAATACTTGACTATGGCTTGCCTAGTGTAGTCTACCTTCCGCTGCAGGGTAATAGGTTTATTTCTATCGTTTGTCTTCATAACTTCCACGTTTTGAAGACTTTCATAACAACATCGGGCAAGGGGAAGAAAGCCTCCCTGGTTTGGAGGTTGAAGATGGCACCAAAGGGGACCAGTGCTACGCACAACAACCAGAGGTAAGCCCTAGCGATTGAAGGAAAATAAGTCTTTGGCCCGTTCAAGTTTGCATGGTTTGAAATCCTTGCCCCTACCTTGAATCTTTTGCCTAGCTTCAACACTAGTGGAAACTTATATTAAGTTGACCTTGAACATTGACAGTTGAGATCAATGCAGTCGTAGAAGGGTGATGATGACATCCAAGCCATCTTGCAATCACATAGAGCAACATATCTAGGGGGAGGGAGTGTGAGTCCATAGTCCTCTCTCCTTATGTCACCATGATGCAACAAACAAAGAGGGGAGAACACTGGATCAACCCGGTCTCTGGCGAGTTTATTGGATAAGCTCCACCATATGCACCTCCACTGGCCCCCGCCACCATGGGCGATACTAGGAGAAGAACAAGGCTACATTCTGATGCCGCTCGCAAATACCGAAAAGAAGCTTCGACATGACTCAAACCATATTCCATAAAGGGCAAACCCTTACTTAGACCTAGCCTTGGACCTAGTATATGTAATGGAGGCGCATCCTCCTTTCCCATCCCTACCCCGGCGATTCTTAACGGGCCGGGGAGAAGGGAGAAAGGAAAGGGGGGATGAGAGCCATTGCATCGTACAATATGCAAGTTACAGAAGGCCTGGATAGTGTTTGATCATAGTTTCTAAATAAGTACTATACACATGTACTATTGTTGTTTAGCCATATCCATGCATGGTGCAAAAAACTGCACATTTTGGCATGGCAATTTCTTGTGGATGATTGGCACGTTGACGATAATTGATATCTACTATATCACTAAGCTCCCTAGGATTGGAGTCCTCTCATTCAATTGAGGAAATTGGTTTTGGAGTGGCTTCTCAATTTTGACTTAGTCAAGATTTTTCAAGGAATTACTCAATCTATCTACTATATCACTAGGCTCCCTAGGATTGGAGGACTATCACCGAGCTCCTTAGGATTAGAGGCCTCTTATTCAATTCAGGAAATTGGTTTTGGAGTGGCTTTGGAATTTTGACTTGACCAAGAATTTTTCATGGAATTCTCTCAATCTATCTACTATATCACTAAGCTCCCTAGGATTGGATGCGTCTAATTCAATTGAGGATACTGGTTTTGGATTTACCTTTTGATTTTGACTTGGTCAACAATTTCTCAAGGAGCTCTCTCAATCAACTATATCACTAAGCTCCCTAGGATTGAAGGCCCCTAATTCATTTGAGGACGTTCATTTTGGATTGACTTCCCAATTTCGACTTTGTCAACAATTTCTCAAAGAGCTCTCTCGTTTAAGTGAGGCCTTCAATTTTGAATTAGGTTTACGATTTTGACTAATCAATGATTTCTCAAATTAATTTGAACAACCAACTTATAAAAATACATTAATCTCGCGCACTCTCTCATCATCTAACAAAAAAAATGCCAACATGTGACACTATAGCACCAATATAATACATGTGGTCACTAATGCAAGAAACTTCCATGCATATGTGTGGGTTAATTTGCAAATAACAGGCATAATTATAACCCCAGAAAGAGCCCATCAAAATACTGCATTCTAAAAAAACACTTCATCATCTTTCCCACATGCCAAATCAACTTTTCTTTTGAAATCCCAACAACATCAACTATGTAGCTCGGCGCGCCCAATCCTTCTAGTTCTCTGCTATATCCAAAAGAGTACCGGAACAATACATGTCCTATTGTTCTTTGGTTCATGTACTTCAATAAGATAAAAATTAATCTGTTGTGACAGCAGCCAGGAAACCCAACATAGTTTCATTTGTCTTGCATGCACTTACTTGTTGCTTAAATAGATGTATCTAGCAGGTAGTATTATCGTGCAGTTGCTTAGGAGCAAAACCAGCCGGCCTTCATGCTCGCATCCATCTGTCGACAGCAAGTTATCACTTGCTTGCAAGACACCCATTTATTATTTTCAGCATCCATTTTATTCAAAAAAAAAATTCAGCATCCATCGTGGCATCGCGCCTTTGGTCAGTCCTGAACTAGGATATTGCGGTAACTTGCTTCGGATTCACATGGTATGACATGCCGTTGATAATAACATGTTGGCCTTATGATTTGCTCCATCAGTAAAAAGATACTTGGGTTATTTCTTAGCACTTAACCTTTGGTAAAGCACGTGCACTCAAGTGACAACAACGAACAAGAGGAGGTGTAACAAATGGATCAATAAACCAAGGCACCGACATAGTGCAAAGGATCTTGAGATCACCCGTAGGAATCAAGAAACCAAGGAATAATTTGCAGCAAGACATGGAGTAAATTTCAGTTCTCGAAGTGCTACTGGACCCTAGATTGATGCTAGATTTGCCTGATGTAAGTTGTTTCTTTTGAAAGACCCAGCAGTCAGCACCACTCTTCATATGAGATTGGTCAATATACTTAACGAGGCCTCATACTTAAGTATGACAACTACTGAGTGTAGGAGAATAAAGTTCCAAGGAGAGAGAGAGGAAAAAGAGCTTATCAGGTTAAAGCAGAAGCAGGCCCCAAAGATCAAAGCTCCGGAGGTGCTTTTGCTTTTCAAGCACCAAGTAGACACTTTGCTCCCTTGTATTGCAATCCCATAAACTCTGCCGAAAAATCATCTAAATATGTATTAAGTGAACAAGTTTCTTGTTTACTTCTATACGCGATGTTAGAGTAGAAGAATCATTTTTGCGATCTGTTAGTACGACGTACAATTGACAGTACAAAAGTTTAACGCATGACAGTTCAGATGTCTACCTGGTTTACACTACTGTGGAAACTTCACAACACAGTTGGGAACAGACGCAGGCAGTTTCCCGGGAAACCTCAGGTGTCTTCACCGAGACTCCAAATCTAAAGAAACCCACCAGCTCGCCGTGACTCGCATGATCTCGCTCATCTTTATTCCCCCACCTCCGCGTCCATGGAAACTGGCGCGGTCACACGATCTCGCCATCCACCACAAATGCTTCAAGGTTCTGCAAGGCCACATGTATACAGCCCATTGCTTAACTAGTGGTACTAGCTGAGCTGACTGATGGTGCTGCCACCTTTGCATGCCTTCCCTCGCCGGTGACGTCCGGGGAAGTCGACCGCTGAGCCGACAACCGACGGGCCGACACGCGCGAGCAGCCACGGAGAAGCCGGTGGCCGTGCTTGCCGGTCATGGCGTACCCGTATGTCTTCCACGCGCAGGCGCCACCGGCCAGAGCGGAGGAGTACAAGTCCAAGGGCGCAATGCCGCAGCCACAGGTCAGGCCCCAGTGGCCTGCCGGCAGCGGCAGCGGTGCCGGGCGTGGGCGTGGCGGCGGCGGAGCCGGGTGGATGGGTCTTGGCTCCCGGGAGAGGCCGCTCGCGAGTGCTTATGATCTCGTGGAGCAGATGCATTACCTGTACGTGCGCGTCGTCAAGGCGCGCGGGATCCCCGTGGGCGCGGTCACCGGCGGCTGCAGCCCCTACGTCGAGGTGCGCCTCGGCAACTACCGCGGCACGACGCCGCACCAGGAGAGGAAGTCGAATCCAGAGTGGAACCAGGTGTTCGCCTTCTCCAGGGAGCGCGTCCAGGCCACGGCCCTCGAGGTGTTCGTCAGGGACAGGGACGCCGTGGCGCGCGACGACTACGTCGGCAGGATCGCGTTCGACATCAGCGAGGTGCCGCTGCGCGTGCCGCCCGACAGCCCGCTCGCGCCGCAGTGGTACCGCCTCGAGAGCGTGCGCCACGGCGGCAAGATGCTGCTGCCGACCGAGGTCATGCTCGCGGTGTGGGTCGGCACGCAGGCCGACGAGGCGTTCGGGGACGCATGGCACGCCGACGCGGCGTCGGTGCGCGGTGGCGCTGATGGTGCGGCCGCGGTGCAGAGCACGCGGTCCAAGGTGTACGTGACGCCGAAGCTGTGGTACCTCCGGATAAACGTGCTGGAGGCACAGGACGTCGTGACGGGCGGCTTCGTCGGCGACAAGGTCCGGCAGCAGCACGTCGAGGTCTTCGCCAAGGTGCAAGTCGGCGGCATGATGCTCCGGACCAAGCCGTGCGCCATGAGGAATCCGACAAGCCTGGCGTGGAACGAGGAGCTGGTCTTCGTTGTGGCGGAGCCGTTCGAGGATCCGGCGGTGCTCATCGTCGAGGCCCGGGCGCACCCCGGCAAGGACGAGATCGTCGGGCGTGCCGTGCTGCCGCTCACCATCTTCGAGAAGCGCCTCGACCGCGTGGCGATCCACTCGCAGTGGTTCAGCCTGGAGCCGTTCGGGCATCCGTTGCGCCGGCCGGAAGCCACTTTCGCCGGCCGCGTCCACCTCCGGGCGTGCCTCGAGGGCGCGTACCACGTCATGGACGAGCCGACCATGTACGTCAGCGACACGCGCCCGACGGCGCGGCAGCTGTGGCGGCCGCCCGTCGGCGTGCTCGAGGTCGGCGTCCTCGGCGCGCAGGGGCTCACTCCCATGAAGACCGCCGACGGGCGGGGCACCACCGACGCCTACTGCGTGGCCAAGTACGGGCAGAAGTGGGTGCGCACGCGCACCGTCGTCGACTCGTGCAGCCCCCGGTGGAACGAGCAGTACACGTGGGAGGTCTACGACCCCTGCACGGTGCTCACGCTCGCCATGTTCGACAACTGCCACCTCGGCAAAGCCAATGCCGCCGCCGGCAACGCCGTCCTCAGAGACCAGGTGATGGGCAAGGTGAGGATACGCCTCTCCACGCTGGAGATGGACAAGGTGTACACCAACGCGCACCCGCTCGTCGTGCTGCACCCGTCCGGCGTGCGCAAGAACGGCGAGCTCTGCCTCGCCGTGCGCCTCACCTCCGTCTCTCTCGCCAGCGTCGTGTGCCTGTACGGGAAGCCCCTCCTCCCCAAGATGCACTACGTCCAGCCGTTCGCCATCCCGCAGCTCGACGCGCTCCGGCGCCAGGCGATGAGCATCGTGGCGGCGCGGCTGAGCCGGGCCGAGCCGCCGCTGCGGCGGGAGGTCGTGGAGTACATGCTGGACGCGGGCTCGCACCTGTGGAGCATGCGGCGGAGCAAGGCCAACTTCCTCCGGGTCACGGCGCTGCTGTCCGGCGCGGCCAGCATGGCGCGGTGGCTCGTGGACGTGTGCCACTGGAGGAACCCGGTCACCACCGTGCTGGTGCACTTGCTCTTCGTCACGCTCATGTGCTTCCCAGAGCTCATCCTCCCGACCGTGTTCCTGTACATGGCCATGACCGGCCTCTGGAACTACCGGCGCCGGCCCCGCCGGCCGTCGAGCATGGACGCGAGGCTCTCCTGCGCGGAGGCGACCCACCCTGACGAGATCGACGAGGAGCTGGACACGTTCCCGACGTCGAAGCCGAACGACGTGGTGCGGCTGCGGTACGACCGGCTGCGGAGCGTGGCCGGGCGGATCCAGACGGTGGTCGGCGACGTGGCGACGCAGGGGGAGAGGGTGCGGTCGCTGCTGGCGTGGAGGGACCCGAGGGCGACGGCGCTGTTCACGGCGCTCTGCCTCGTCGCCGCCGTGACGCTGTACGTCACGCCGCTCCGGGGCGTGGCGCTCGTCGCCGGGCTGTACGCGCTCCGCCACCCGCGGTTCCGGAGCCGGACGCCGTCGGCCGCCGGCAACTTCTTCAAGAGGCTGCCCTCCAGGGCCGACACCATGCTGTAGCATGTACCTAGTGATTTGTTCATGTTTTTTGCTCGATTCTTCAGTTCGCTGCCGTGATGTGTAAGTGTCAGTGACGGAGTGACGGCCACATCCTGGCAAGCCACTCTCACCAGCATGATCAAAATATTGCAATCCACCGCTAAATGTCGGTGAACTTCGAAGTGAAATGCCTCCCAACGGGACTGATATTTTTCACAGCGGGCTCGTGCTGCTATTCCTGTATACTGTTCCTGTATATATCTCTTCCTCTTTGTTTGCCATATCTGAATCCACTTTCACAAAATCTGAATTCATTCACCAGACTGAAATGCTGGAGGGCATGCATTTCAGAGGAATGACAGATCGACAGGACAAATGCATTAATCAGATTCATGTGTTCCAGTTTGATCCTTAGCATCTTTCCAGAGTTGCAGAATACTTCTGCAGGCTGTAGGAAATCTGACAAACCTTGCTACCAGCAGACGACCACTTGAAAGTACAGAGTAAATAATATAGTTCCAGCAACATAAATGTATCTCACTAAATCAGGCAAGTACTTCTTTTGTTTGACACATCTGAATCATTTTCCACAAAATCTGAATCCATTAAACATACTGAAATACTAGAGGGAATGCACTTCAGAGGAATGACAGATTGACAGGTCCAGTAGATGAGATGCTAATGGAACAAAAGGCGATTTGTATCAGCGCATTTGTACCAACCCTTGCAGTGCAAACAGATACATGTGTTCCAGTTTGATCCTTGGCATCTTTCCAGAACCTAAAACAGAGTTACAGAGTACTTCTGACTTCTGCAGGGTGTAGGAAATCTGATAAACCTTGGTACCAGCAGACAACCACTTCAAACTCCCGAGTAAATGTAGTTCCAGCAACATCAAAACGTAATCCAATTTATGATGCACAACTCTTTCATATTCATCTAGAGTACATAGGCAAAGCTGCCCTTGTGGCCATGCAAACAATTGAAGTACACAACGGCGTAGTCGTAACTGAACTAGTACTACATGTTAAACATTGAACATGAACATATAAATTTGTTGCAACAAGATTTTTGTTCAACTCAAAAGACTACAATACCCACAATGCTAGCAAATCTAGGCAAAATAATGTGAAGAAATTGAAGCCTTGGACGAATTGAGGCAATAGCTAGCTGTGCACAGTACAAACTGTTGATGAACTCTTTCCCAGCCCTAACACTGAACAGAACAAAATTTCCATTTTGTTGGAACGAAAAAGGAGTTATTGCTTCTTGGCCCCAATTTCAATTGGACAATCATGCATCAACGTATAGAAGGCACTTGAAACAGGAGCCAGTTATCTATTTAAACATCAACGCCACACAAAAAAGCAAAATCACAGGGGAGGCAAGCAAGCAGTAACAAACTAAGAATAACAAATAAGTTTGTTTAGGGGAAGAACAGCTCATTGTACAACGCTTATTATGAATTGTAGCTCTTCCCCATTTCCTTTGATTAGTACCCTACAACAACAATGGAATCAGAATCCAATGTGCAGATTCAACAGAGCACCCATGCATAGGACATAGTATCAGAATCTGGTTCTTGATTCATGGCTCACTCACGCTGGACGAACCGACCCACGGAAGCATCCTCGTCGTCTGCCGATCAGGGCGACTGCCGGCGCCTGGGTCCCCTGCCGTGGTGGTGGATGGGGTCCGGCCCGGTGGGCACCTCCCTCTCCTCCTCCGCGCCGAACCCCGTCGTGCTCACGTCCTCCTCCGCGTCCTGTGCGCCGAAAATGAAAACCCCATGAGCTCGAAACACGACGACAAGAAACCACCTCCAAAGGAGCGGCCTTTCCTTAGTCCCGAAGCCGTGGCATGGCGGCGCGGGCGCCGTTCGTGGTCGCGTACGTACCTTGGTCACATCCGGCTTCTCCTGCAGGTCCTGCGGGGTGTACATGGCCGCCATCTCGACTCGTTGCAATGCCGCCGCCGCTGCGAGGGAAGCCAACAAGGGCGTCAAAGAGCGCAGGAGATTTCCGGGCGGCGCGAGGAGCAGGAAGGTGGCCTTGCGGCGGGGGTTCTAGAGAGCAACGAACGCATGGCGGACGAGACGACGTACCTGCCCGGGAAGACGAGGAGGCGGAGGCGGTGGCGGCGGGCGGCAAGCAGGCGAGGAAGACGGCGACGGCGAAGAGCAGCGCGACGACGCAGCGCGACCTCGCGTGGGCGGCATGAGCCATCCAATCCGGCCTTGGCCCCGGCGCCGGGCTCCGTGCAGGCGGCCGCCGGAGGAACGAACCCGAAGTAAACTGGGAGAGAGGCTTTGCTGTTCTGTTCCGTTCCGATCCTCCTTCCGTCCGTCCAGACGCGCCGCAGGGGCGAGGTCTTTTGCGCTTCCCCCGTACGGGGTCTCACGTGCCGCGGGACATGTGGCGGGCGTCCGGCCGCTCTGATTGGGCCGGGCGGCAGGAGAGGCTCCGCTTCGCCGTTACGGGGGGCTGGGTGGGTCCCGTGCGCAGTGACCTAGATGGGTGCTGGGGTGCGCCCGGGGATTCCGCTGTGATGACGTGAGGCACAGCTGGTGATGGGACGACGACTGCGTGTTGCTGAGCAGGTGAGGTGATCGTCAGCCCAGGCCCGTTGGAGGATTACTCACAGCTAGCTTTGCCTTGCTCGCCGCGCTTTCCTCCTCTCTTTCTTGGACGGAGGTGAAAGTGAGTTTAAAATTCAAATTTCGGAATCAGTAATGGAGCTAGACGAAAATCGCTGCAGATTTCGGCTTAAATGTCATCAACTTCGGGGATCAAATGTGGCAATCTTAGTTTGTGTGCCTTTTGTGATCGAAAATTCGTAGGGCACGCATCTACGAAAACGCCTGCGGCCGTCGATTTTTCTTCCTCTTCTTTTTCGGTTTTTCTTCTGTCCAATTACTTTTCTTTACGTGATTTCCACTCATCCATTCGTGCTGTCCTATCTGTTCTCTGTTTCATGCATTGTTCTTTCCGTGCAAAATTGCTACTGTCGTTTTCCCAAGTTTTTTCTGTTCTCTAGCCTCAAATATTCACATTTCTATTCTTCAATACCTGCATTCTTGTATTGTCAAATATTCATCTATGAAAACACTCCGATGTCATAGTTATGATTCTCCTCCTAGCAGATACGATTTCAATTTCATTCTTCAAAGTGCACTGTTTTTTGTATTATTTGATTTTATTTTCAATGCTAACATGTTTCTCTTGTTCTGTCAAGTTACAATCTACGAGATGGATCCTTTTCATCATGAAACTTAGTATATGCATACAGTTTTGCATGTTGGAACTTGTGCCTATTCCGTTAGATTAGTTTCTGGTGATTTATTAACGCCCACAACCAACAAATCGAGACACCAACTTAGTTAACATTAATATTTGTGATGCGCACAACACAGTTGCCTCATCTTTTTTCTCGCTCCTCTTTCCCCAACCTATTCTTCCTTTCTAATCCCATCCTCTAGATCTGCTATGTTCGGACTTCTACCAGACGTTGTTGCGGCTGCTTGGAGGATGTCAACAGCAATAGACATGGATGAGGAGTACGCCGTCATCATGTGGTTGTGTAGGTTGCCCATGCAAGAAGAGCCATGGAAAAATCTGGATACTATGTGGTTGTGAAGGGACCAACCTTTAAGGATACTATGTTTGTAAACACATGATCTTCATCTGCAGATCTACCGATAGTTATGAACATGCTCGTGAATTAGTGCCAGTAAGTCTATCTTAATTAATATCTTTTACTCCACTCATATGGCACATTTTAATCTTAAAAAAACTACAACTCATCTTTGAACCGAGGATCCCTGAACCGCTCCCCGCTTGTGAATCACTGATGGTTAAGAGATTTATCAGTAATTTCTTCCTGAATCACTACATCAAGCCCAATGGTGATAATGAAGATTTCAGCATGCCTTCTCCTGAAACAATGAGTAAGAGTTAGCCGCTAAATATATACGCATGGATCCATTGTTTTCCATGTGACGAGGTCTTCGTATCTTGTATACTATGATTAATTATGTAATGCATATATATGTCGACAAATAATTATAGTTTAGCTACCATTTATTCAATTGCAATTGTTGTGAATTCTGATGAATATTATTCCCGTGGACACTATTTATTCAATTGCATATTGTGGCGAATTTGCTTTTTGCATGCCGATTCAAATGCGATATTTTTTGTTTAACCTGGCCATTGATGTGCAAACGGTTCAACTAAATGAGTGTGTGCGATCCACAACGGAAAGCATGCGTCAATCGTAGCGGAACCGTCGGTGATAGACAGCAGATCGCTGACTATTTGTAGCACTTCTACATGTGCGTAGGGGCTCCCGAACCATTTGTGATAGTACATTATCGCACACGGGAACTTATAATAAACCGTGCCCAATGTAAAATACAATTCCACTCGTAAATTTTTCAGGAAACGTGGTGCGATCCCAAACGGAAAGCATACGTCACTCATACCGCAACCGTCGGTGATATACAACAAATCAGAAATGATCTGCATTTGTGATAGCACATTATCGCACACGGTAATTGTTCGTGAAACGTGTGCGATGGTGTCATGCATGGCAGACGATTTTCGCAGAAAACTCGTGTGCGATGGGGCACATATCGCACACAGTTCCTATGTTGCCCGTGTGCCTTGGATATTGTTTCACAAATGGTTCAGTATGAAACACCGTTTGGTTTCACTGCGTCATTAGAAACGTTTGATCACCAATCCCACACGTGTACCAGAATGTGGTGTGTGTGATATGTTGTTGCATCACTGCATCATGGCTCCATATCCCCAACGGTTTCTGGGTCGTGTGGGAAGGATCCTCTATCGCACACATCAATAAGGCGACGGTTTAAAATGTCGTCACCGAAAGGGGTTAAAAACCGTTTGTATAGAAGTTCACTATACCAGTGATGCATTGACGTCTATTGTGGTGTCCGCTACATTGCCTCCCTCGATGGAGTGTAGGATTGCCACCGTCCGTGCATGGTCTTCATGTTGTTGGGTTATTCCTCGCCTACTTTAAGCACGACCATCGCACTTCTACAGGCAACCGACATGGCACTGATACGTCTCCAACGTATCTATAATTTTTGATTGCTCCATGCTATATTATCTACTGTTTTGAGCAATATTGGGCTTTATTTTCCACTTTTATATTATTTTTGGGACTAACCTATTAACCGGAGGCCCAGCCCAGATTTGCTGTTTTATGCCTATTTCAGTGTTTCGAGGAAAAGGAATATCAAACGGAGTCAAAATGGAACGAAATCAACTGGAGAAGTTATTTTTGAAAGGAAACCTACCGGATAGACTTGGACCCTACGTCAGAAGATGAAGGAGGTGCTCACGAGGGTAGGGGTGCGCCCACCCCCCCTAGGGCGCGCCCCCTGCCTCGTGGCCCCCCCTTCGGTCCACCGACATACTCCTTTCACCCACATATACCTACGTATTGTAAAACTTCCAGAACGCACAATAGATCGGGAGTTCCGCCGCCAGAAGCCTCCGTAGCCACCGAAAACCAATCTAGACCCATTCCGGCACCCTACCGGAGGGGGCAATCCTTCTCCGGTGGCCATCTTCATCATCCGGTGCTCTCCATGACGAGGAGGGAGTAGTTCTCCCTCGGGGCTGAGGGTATGTACCAGTAGCTATGTGTTTGATCTCTCTCTCTCTCTCTCGTGTTCTTGAGATGGTACGATCTTGATGTATCGCGAGCTTTGCTATTATATTTGGATCCTATGATGTTTCTTCCCCCCTCTACTCTCTTGTAATGGATTGAGTTTCTCCTTTGAAGTTATCTTATCGGATTGAGCCTTTAAAGATTTGAGAACACTTGATGTATGTCTTGCCGTGGATATCTGTGGTGACAATGGGATATCACGTGATTCACTTGATGTATGTTTTGGTGATCAACTTGCGGGTTCCGCCCATGAACCTATGCATAGGGGTTGGCACACGTTTTCGTCATGATTCTTCGGTAGGAACTTTGGGGCACTCTTTGAGGTCCTTTGTGTTGGTTGAATAGATGAATCTGAGATTGTGTGACGCATATCATATAATCATACCCACGGATACTTGAGGTGACATTGGAGTATCTAGGTGACATTAGGGTTTTGGTTGATTTGTGTCTTAAGGTGTTATTCTAGTACGAACTCTAGGGCTGTTTGTGACACATATAGGAATAGCCCAACGGATTGATTGGAAGGAATAACTTTGAGGTGTTTTCGTACCCTACCATAATCTCTTCGTTCATTCTCCGCTATTAGTGACTTTGGAGTGACTCTTTGTTACATGTTGAGGGATAGTTTTATGATCCAAATATGTTAGTATTGTTGAGAGAACTTACACTAGCGAAAGTATGAACCCTAGGCCTTATTTCCATGCATTGCAATACTGTTTACGCTCACTTTTATCATTAGTTACCTTGTTGTTTTTATAATTTCAGATTACAAATACCTTTATCTACTATCCATATACCACTTGTATCACCATCTCTTCGCCGAACTAGTGCACCTATACAATTTACCATTGTATTGGGTGTGTTGGGGACATAAGAGACTCTTTGTTATTTGGTTGCAGGGTTACTTGAGAGAGACCATCTTCATCCTACACCTCCTACGGATTGATAAACCTTAGGTCATCCACTTGAGGGAAATTTGCTACTATCCTACAAACCTCTGCACTTGGAGGCCCAACAACGTCTACAAAAAGAAGGTTGTGTAGTAGACATCAAGCTCTTTTCTGGCGTCGTTGCCGGGGAGGTGAGTGCTTGAAGGTATATCTTTAGATCTTGCAATCGAGTCTTTTAGTTTCTTGTTTTATCACTAGTTTAGTTTATAAAAGAAAACTATAAAAAATGGAATTGAGTTTGTCTCATACGCTTCACCTTTTTAATATATTTCGTGAGTATGATGGAAAGAATAATTGTGCTCAAGTGCTAGAAGAAGAAATCTATAAAATGTTTGGCACTAAATATTTGAATGATGAGCATGATTGCAATGTTGTTAGTATGAATTCCTTGAATATCCATGATGCTAATGATATGCAAAGCCACAAGCTTGGGGAAGCTATGTTTGATGAAGATGATATTTTTTGTCCCCCAAGTTTTGATGAGCAAATTTATTATGATAAAAGCATGCCTCCTATCTATGATGATTATTGTGATGGCACGTATGCTCTAAAGAATAATGATAACCATGAAACTTGTCATCTTGATCTTAATTTTCAATCACATGATAGTTATTTTGTTGAGTTTGCTCCCACTATTATTCATGAGAAGAATTTTGCTTGTGTGGAGAGTAGTAAATTTTCTATGCTTGTAGATCATGAAAAGAACGCTTTAGGTGCTGGTTATATTGTTGAATTCATTCATGATGCTACTGAAAATTATTATGAGGGAGTAATATATGTTGGAAATATGCCCTAGAGGCAATAATAAAAGGATTATTATTATATTTCCTTGTTCATGATAATTGTCTTTTATTCATGCTATAATTGTGTTATCCGGAAATCGTAATACATGTGTGAATACATAGACACCAACATGTCCCTAGTAAGCCTCTAGTTGACTAGCTCGTTGATCAATAGATAGTCATGGTTTCCTGACTATGGACATTGGATATCATTGATAACGAGATCACATCATTAGGAGAATGATGTGATGGACAAGACCCGATCCTAAACATAGCACAAGATCATATAGTTCGTTTGCTAGAGTTTTTCCAATGTCAAGTATCTTTTCCTTAGACCATGAGATCGTGTAACTCCCGGATACCGTAGGAGTGCTTTGGGTGTACCAAACGTCACAACGTAACTGGGTGACTATAAAGGTATACTACGGGTATCTCTGAAAGTGTCTGTTGGGTTGACACGGATCAAGACTGGGATTTGTCACTCCGTATAACGGAGAGGTATCTCTGGGCCCACTCGGTAATGCATCATCATAATGAGCTCAAAGTGACCAAGTGTCTGGTCACGGGATCATGCATTACAGTACGAGTAAAGTGACTTGCCAGTAACGAGATTGAACGAGGTATTGGGATACCGACGATCGAATCTCAGGCAAGTAACGTACCGATTGACAAAGGGAATTATATACGGGGTTGCTTGAATCCTCGACATCGTGGTTCATCCGATGAGATCATCAAGGAGCATGTGGGAGCCAACATGGGTATCCAGATCCCGCTGTTGGTTATTGACCGGAGAGCCGTCTCGGTCATGTCTACATGTCTGCCGAACCCGTAGGGTCTACACACTTAAGGTTCGGTGATGCTAGGGTTGTAGAGATATGAATGTGCAGTAACCCGAAAGTTGTTCGGAGTCCTGGATGAGATCCGGACGTCACGAGGAGTTCCGGAATGGTCCGGAGGTGAAGAATTATATATAGGAAGTGCAGTTTCGGCCATCGGGAGAGTTTCGGGGGTCACCGGTATTGTACCGGGACCACCGGATGGGTCCCGGGGGTCCACCGGGTGGGGCCACCCATCCCGGAGGGCCCCATGGGCTGAAGTGGGGAGGGGAACCAGCCCATAGTGGGCTGGTGCGCCCCCCTTGGCCCACCCGCTGCGCCTAGGGTTGGAAACCCTAGGGTGGGGGGCGCCCCACTTGCCTTGGGGGCCACTCCATCCTTGGCCGCCGCCCCCCTAGGAGATCCCATCTCCTAGCGCCGACGCCCCCCTAGGGGAGCCTATATAAAAGGGGGGAGGGAGGGGCAGCCGCACCCTTGAGTCTTGGCGCCTTCCTCTCCCCTGCTACACCTCTCTCTCTCGCAGTAGAACGGCGAAGCCCTGCTGCGGTGACCCCTGCATCCATCACCACGCCGTCGTGCTGCTGGATCTTCATCAACCTCTCCTTCCCCCTTGCTGGATCAAGAAGGAGGAGACGTCACACTGACCGTACGTGTGTTGAACGCGGAGGTGCCGTCCGTTCGGCGCTAGGATCTCCGGTGATTTGGATCACGTCGAGTACGACTTCCTCATCCCCGTTCTTTGAACGCTTCCGCGCGTGATCTACAAAGGTATGTAGATGCAATCCGATCACTCGTTGCTAGATGAACTCATAGATGGATCTTGGTGAAACAATAGGAAAATGTTTGTTTTCTGCAACGTTCCCCAACAGTGGCATCATGAGCTAGGTCTATGCGTAGTTCTTTTTGCACGAGTAGAACACAATTTGTTGTGGGTGTAGATGTTGTCAACTTTCTTGCCGCTACTAGTCCTATTTTGCTTCAAAGGTATTGTGGGATGAAGCGTCCCGGACCAACCTTACACGTACGCTTATGTGAGACCGGTTCCACCGACTGACATGCACTAGTTGCATAAGGTGGCTGGCGGGTGTCTGTCTCTCCCACTTTAGTTGGAGCGGATTCGATGAAAAGGGTCCTTATGAAGGGTAAATAGAAGTTGACAAATCACGTTGTGGCTTTCACGTAGGTAACAAAACGTTCTTGCTAGAACCCTATTGCAGCCACGTAAAACTTGCAACAACAATTAGAGGACGTCTAACTTGTTTTTGCAGCAACTGTTCTGTGATGTGATATGGCCAAAGTTGTGATGAATGATAAATGATATATATGTGATGTATGAGATCATGTTCTTGTAATAGGAATCACGACTTGCATGTCGATGAGTATGACAACCGGCAGGAGCCATAGGAGTTGTCTTTATTTTTGTATGACCTGCATGTCATTGAGAAACGCATGTAAATTACTTTACTTTATTGCTAAACGTGTTAGCCATAGTAGTAGAAGTAATATTTGGCGAGCAACTTCATGGAGACACGATGATGGAGATCATGGTGTCATGCCGGTGACAAGATGATCATGGAGCCCCAAGATGGAGATCAAAGGAGCTATGTGATATTGGCCATATTATGTCACTATTATTATTTGATTGCATGTGATGTTTATCATGTTTTTGCATCTTGTTTACTTAGGACGACGGTAGTAAATAAGATGATCCCTCATAATAATTTCAAGAAAGTGTTCCCCCTAACTGTGCACCGTTGCGACAGTTCGTTGTCTCGAAGCACCATGTGATGATCGGGTGTGATAGATTCCAACGTTCACATACAATGGGTGTAAGACAGATTTACACATGCAAACACTTAGGTTGACTTGACGAGCCTAGCATGTACAGACATGGCCTCGAAACACAGAAGACCGAAAGGTCGAGCATGAGTCGTATAGAAGATACGATCAACATGAAGATGTTCACCGATGTTGACTAGTCCGTCTCACGTGATGATCGGACACGGCCTAGTTAACTCGGATCATGTTATACTTAGATGACTGGAGGGATGTCTATCTAAGTGGGAGTTCATTGAATAATTTGATTTAGATGAACTTAATTATCATGAACTTAGTCTAAAATCTTTACAACATGTATTGTAGATCAAATGGCCAACGTTGTCCTCAACTTCAACGCGTTCCTAGAGAAAACCAAGCTGAAAGACGATGGCAGCAACTATACGGACTGGGTCCAGAACCTGAGGATCATCCTCATAGCTGCCAAGAAAGATTATGTCCTACAAGCACCGCTAGGTGAAGCACCTATTCTCCCTGCAGAACAAGACGTTATGAACGCTTGGCAGACACGTACCGATGATTACTCCCTCGTTCAGTGCGGCATGTTTTACAGCTTAGAACCGGGGCTCCAAAAGCGTTTTGAGAGACACAGAGCATATGAGATGTTCGAAGAGCTGAAAATGGTTTTTCAAGCTCATGCCCGGGTCGAGAGATATGAAGTCTCCAACAAGTTCTTCAGCTGTAAGATGGAGGAAAATAGTTCTGTCAGTGAGCACATACTCACTATGTCTGGGTTACATAACCGCTTGACTCAGCTGGGAGTTAATCTCCCGGATGACGCGGTCATTGACAGAATCCTTCAGTCGCTTCCACCGAGCTACAAGAGCTTTGTGATGAACTTCAATATGCAGGGGATGGAAAAGACCATTCCTGAAGTATTTGCAATGCTGAAATCAGCAGTGGTAGAAGTCAAAAAGGAACATCAAGTGTTGATGGTGAATAAAACCACTAAGTTCAAGAAAGGCAAGGGTAAGAAAACCTTCAAGAAGGACGGCAAGGGAGTTGCCGCGCACGGCAAGCAAGCTGCCGGGAAGAAGCCAAAGAATGGACCCAAGCCCGAGACTGAGTGCTTTTATTGCAAGGAGAGTGGTCACTGTAAGCGGAACTGCCCCAAATACTTAGCGGACAAGAAGGCCGAAAAACGAAAGGTATATGTGATATACATGTAATTGATGTGTACCTTACCAGTACTCGTAGTAGCTCCTGGGTATTTGATACTGGTGCAGTTGCTCACATTTGTAACTCAAAGCAGGAGCTGCGGAATAAGTGGAGACTGGCGAAGGACGAGGTGACGATGCGCGTCGGGAATGGTTCCAAGGTCGATGTGATCGCCGTCGGCACGCTACCTCTACATTTACCTACGGGATTAGTTTTAAACCTCAATAATTGTTATTTAGTGCCAGCTTTGAGCATGAACATTGTATCAGGATCTTGTTTAATACGAGATGGCTACTCATTTAAATCCGAGAATAATGGTTGTTCTATTTATATGAGAGATATGTTTTATGGTCATGCTCCGATGGTGAATGGTTTATTCTTAATGAATCTCGAGCGTAATGATACACATATTCATAGTGTGAGTACCAAAAGATGTAAGGTTGATAATGATAGTCCCACATACTTGTGGCACTGCCGCCTTGGTCACATAGGTGTCAAACGCATGAAGAAGCTCCATGCAGATGGACTTTTAGAGTCTCTTGATTATGAATCATTTGACACATGCGAACCATGCCTCATGGGTAAAATGACCAAGACTCCGTTCTCAGGAACAATGGAGCTTTCAACCAACTTATTGGAAATCATACATACTGATGTGTGCGGTCCAATGAGTGTTGAGGCTCGCGGTGGTTATCGTTATGTTCTCACCCTCACTGATGACTTGAGTAGATATGGGTATGTCTACTTAATGAAACACAAGTCTAAGACCTTTGAAAGGTTCCAAGGAATTTCAGAGTGAGGTTGAGAATCAACGTGACAGGAAAATCAAGTTCCTGCGATCAGATCGTGGAGGAGAATACTTGAGTCACGAATTTGGCACACACTTAAGAAAATGTGGAATAGTTTGACAACTCACGTCGCTTGGAACACCTCAGCGTAATGGTGTGTCCGAACGTCGTAATCGCACTCTATTAGATATGGTGCGATCTATGATGTCTCTTACCGATTTACCGCTATCATTTTGGGGCTATGCTTTAGAGACTGCCGCATTCACTTTAAATAGGGCTCCGTTGAAATCCGTTGTGATGACACCGTATGAATTATGGTTTGGGAAGAAACCTAAGCTGTTGTTTCTAAAAGTTTCGGGATGCGATGCTTATGTCAAGAAACTTCAACCTGAAAAGCTCGAACCCAAGTCGGAAAAATGCGTCTTCACAGGATACCCTAAAGAAACTATTGGGTATACCTTCTACCTCAGATCCGAAGGCAAGATCTTTGTTGCCAAGAATGGATCCCTTCTAAAGAAGGAGTTTCTCACGAAAGAAGTAAGTGGGAGGAAAGTAGAACTTGATGAAGTATTACCTCTTGAACCGGTAAATGGCGCAACTCAAGAGAATGTTCCTGAGGTGCCTGCACCGACTAGAGAGGAAGTTAATGATGATGATCATGAAACTTCAGATCAAGTTGCTACTGAACTTCGTAGGTCCACAAGGACACGTTCCGCACCAAAGTGGTAAGTCAACCCTGTCTTGGAAATCATGTTGTTAGACAACGGTGAACCTTCGAACTATGAAGAAGCGATGGCGGGCCCGAATTCCGACAAATGGCTTGAAGCCATGAAATCCGAGATAGGATCCATGTATGAAAACGAAGTATGGACTTTGACTGACTTGCCCGTTGAGCGGCGAGCCATAGAAAATAAATGGATCTTTAAGAAGAAGACGGACACGGATGGTAATGTTACCATCTATAAAGCTCGACTTGTCGCTAAGGGTTATCGGCAAGTTCAAGGGGTTGACTACCATGAGACTTTCTCTCCCATAGCGAAGCTGAAGTCCGTCCGAATTATGTTAGCAATTGCCGCATACTATGATTATGAGATATGGCAAATGGACGTCAAAATGGCATTCCTTAATGGTTTCCTTAAGGAAGAATTGTATATGATGCAGCCGGAAGGTTTTGTCGACCCTAAGAATGCTAACAAGGTATGCAAGCTCCAGCGATCCATTTATGGGCTGGTGCAAGCATCTCGGAGTTGGAATATTCGCTTTGATGAGATGATCAAAGCGTTTGGGTTTATGCAGACTTATGGAGAAGCCTGCGTTTACAAGAAAGTGAGTGGGAGCTCTGTAGCATTTCTCATATTATATGTAGATGACATACTTTTGATGGAAAATGATATAGAGCTTTTGGACAGCATAAGGCCTACTTGAATAAGAGTTTTTCAATGAAGGACCTTGGAGAAGCTGCTTATATATTAGGCATCCAGATCTATAGAGATAGATCAAGACGCCTCATAGGTCTTTCACAAAGCACATCCTTGATAAGATATTGAAGAAGTTCAATATGGATCAGTCTAAGAAGGGGTTCTTGCCTGTGTTGCAAGGTGTGAAATTGAGCTCAGCTCAATGTCCGACCACGGTAGAAGATATAGAAGAGATGAGTGTCATCCCCTATGCCTCAGCCATAGGTTCTACTATGTATGCCATGCTGTGTACCAGACCTGATGTAAACCTTGCCATAAGTTTGGTAGGTAGGTACCAAAGTAATCCCGGCAAGGAACACTGGACAGCGGTCAAGAATATCCTGAAGTACCTGAAAAGGACTAAGGAAATGTTTCTCATTTATGGAGGTGACGAAGAGCTCGTCGTAAAGGGTTATGTCGACGCTAGCTTCGACACAGATCTGAATGACTCTAAGTCACAAACCGGATACGTGTATATTTTGAATTGTGGGGCAGTAAGCTGGTGCAATTGCAAGCAGAGCGTCATGGCGGGATCTACATGTGAAGCGGAGTACATGGCAGCCTCAGAGGCAGCGCATGAAGCAATTTGGGTGAAGGAGTTCATCACCGACCTAGGAGTCATACCCAATGCGTCGGGGCCGATCAAACTCTTCTGTGACAACACTGGAGCTATTTGAAACACTCTCGATGCGACTATAGCTCTCACGTGTCGAGGCACGACTTAGAGACATAATCGCATTGAAGGCATATGTCGCAAGTTAGGCAATCTTCACAACATCCCATGTAATATAAATAATAAAGGGGAGATAACATAGTTGGCTTTCACTCGCCACGTCAATCAAGTACATAAATAACATTACATCAACCAAACACTCATGGCCCGACTACGGCGCCAAAATAAAAGAGAACCCAACATGCGACACGGTCCCAATCACCCCCAACTGGGCACCACTACTGATCATCGGGAAAGGAAACATAGTAATGTTGAGAGTCTTCGTCGAACTCCCACTTGAGCTCATACGCGTCACCTGGAGCGAAATCATCAGGCCCTGCATCTGGTGTAATAGTAATCTGTGAGCCACAGGGACTCAGCAATCTCGCACCCTCGCGATCAAGACTATTTAAGCTTATAGGTAAGGCAAGGTAA
>NC_057797.1:574322422-574325328 GCF_018294505.1 Triticum aestivum
TGGAGCTGTAGCAAGCGACTAGCAAATATGGTGGCTAACTTATTCGCAAAAGAGAGTGAGAAGAGGAGGCAAAGCGCGAGCGAGAAACTAGAGAACAACCTGCGCAAACATTACACCAACACCGTGTCCACTTCCCGGACTCCACCGAGAAGAGGCCATCACGGCAACACACTCAGTTGATTCATTTTAATTAAGTTAAGGTTAAAGTTATCTACAACCGGACATTAACAAATTCCCATCTGCCCATAACCGCGGGCACGGCTGTCGAAAGTTCAAATCCCTGCAGGGGAGTCCCAACATAGCCCATGACAAGCTCTCATGGTCAATGAAGGAATAGACCTCCTCCCAAGACGTTCCGATCAGACTCGGTATCTCGGTTCTTCAAGACATTTCGACAGGTTAAAACAAGACCAGGAACACCACCCGAATGTGCCGACAAATCCCGATAGGAGCTGCACATATCTCGTTCTCAGGGCACACTCAGATAGGTCAAGCTATGAGTAAAACCAACCCTCGAGTTTCCCCGAGGTGGCCCTGCAGGCTGCCTGGTTCGGACCAACACTCAGAGGAGCACTGGCCCGGGGGGGGGTTAAAATAAGATGACCCTCGAGCTCCGGAAACCCAAGGGAAAAAGAGGCTAGGAGGCGAATGGTAAAACCAAGGTTGGGCATTGCTGGAAAAGCTTTAATCAAGGCAAACTATCAAGGGGTTCCAAGGGGTTCCCGTTATAACCCAACTGCGTAAGGAACACAAAATCCGGGAACATAACACCAATATGACGGAAACTAGGGCGGCAAGAGTGGAACAAAACACTAGGCGAGAGGCCGAGCCTTCCACCATTTACCAAGTATATAGATGCATTAAGATAACATAGCAATATAATGATATCCCAACAAGTAAATAATGTTCCAACAAGGAACGGCCTCCAATCTTCACCTGCAACTAGCAACGCTATAAGAGGGGCTGAGCAAAGCGGTAACAAAGCCAATCAACGGTTTGCTAGGACAAGGTGGGTTAGATGTTTGACATGGCAATTTGGGAGGATTTAAAGAAAGTGGTAGGCATCGTAGCAATGGCATAGCAAAAGAGCGAGCAAACTAGCATAGCAAAGATAGTAGTGATTTCAAGGGTATGATCATCTTGCCTGCACAGTTGTCAGAGTTGACTGGATCCTCGAAAGCAAACTCAACGGGCTCCTCGTTAGAGAGCTCGTCTCCCGGCTCTACCCAAACAAGACAAACAAGCAACAAGGACATAATCAACCACGTGCAAGGAGCAAACAATATGATGCAAAGATAATATGCTATGCGGGATGCGATGCGGGATGCAAACTGAAAGATTTGACAAGGGATGCATGAACCTGGCTTCAACTTGGAAATCCAAGTGTGCCACTGGAAAGATGAGATGAAATCACTTGAAAACGATATAAGGAACGCCGGAATCGGAGTTACGGTTTGGAAATGGCAAGCGATTCAAAATTGACACCGATCTGTGATTTACAGCAAGTAGCCATCTAAATGCAACGAGAAGAACATGCTACAGCACCCAAAGATGACAACAAAATACATGGCAGGGATGCAATCAAGATGCTTAACAAAAGTCTAGCACTGAGCTACGGCCAATTCATCCATTAACAAGTTCAAACAAGCATGGCAAAAATGCATATGACAAACAGATTTCAGACTTAGTGAAATCAACACTTGTCTGGAATTTCAGATCAGGTAGCCCACTTCGGAGCAACAAAACTACATGCTACAGGATCTAAACATGGAAAAGTAAAGCATGACATGGAGCTACTCAAAGAGCTTAACAAAAGTCCCTTAGTGACCTTGAGCCAAAAGGGATCAGAAAATACAATTGCAAGCACGTGAACATAGCAAAAACATAATCAGTTTTCAAACTTAGTGAAAAACTGACACATGCTGAAATATAACTCAAGTAGGCATGTTTACGAGCTCGATGCACTCACTACAGAGCAAGTCATGATAAGCTAAGAACACACCCATCAATAATACACAAAATGCAAGCTAGACATGGCAAGAACAATAGCATAGCATGCACGGATCAACTACAACATCATCGGCAAAATTGCGAACAAGTTGACAATCTGCCCAGATTCACAAAGTAGCAAAAGTAGAGCTCGATTGACTCAAGCTAGGGTGCTCCATAATTGCAAACAAAGACACGGATGGATCGAGCACTACAACATTAACAAAACATCCTTACGAATCATCCTCAAAAGAGGCACGGATCACTAGGAAACAACATGAAAATATGGCAACGTGAGATAAACAGATCAAGGACTTAGTGGAAATGCTAAGTCCCTGAAAACAAAATTAGCAAGTGCACCACTTTGCAAGCTTGTGCTAGTCACCACACACATCACAAAAATACATGGGTTGCACCTCTGGAAAGATGACAAAACCCTTAACAAAACATATGTAGGTCTCACGAGCATAGCATGCACACAATAATCATGGCAAAAATGACAAAAAGCTAAACGGAGTAGCAGATCTGGCAATTATCTCAAGTAGCCCTCTTCTAACAGCATTTAGGGCATCAACATGAACTCAAATGAAAATGATACAATGGAATGAAATGATGTACTCTCTGAGATGAACATTTTGATATGCTATATGCATGAATCGGAGCTACGAATGCAAAGTTACGGGGCTATGAACAAGAGCACATGGGCTAGGGTTTCTGAGAAAAAGTCAACCTCCGAATTCCAGATCTGAGATCTGCACGCGGATCGAGGAAAACTTCGGCGAGGCACTGTTCACCGGCGGAGGGAAGAGCTCGCCGGAGCCAGCGTGACGGCGGAGAGGCGGCGGGGCGAGGCCGGAGATGAGGCGGCGGGGAAGGCGGTGAGCGGCGCGAACGCCGAGGCGACGCGGCGCGGTGGC